>NC_052239.1:9166462-9168962 GCF_013401445.1 Tripterygium wilfordii | reverse complement strand
TAGAAGGAAAAGTCTTTCGACCCACCGAACTACCCCCTATATATATGTCTTCAGTCCGTTTTCCAAACTGGTAGTAGGAGACATCAATTTCTCAAAAAGCGTAGTCCCCACCATTTCTCATCACGTCGGAGAGCATGCGACATCCTAGCATGCACGCGGGGGTCTGAAGGTTAACCTCAATACCCCCTATATATATGTCTTAAGTCCGTTTCTCAAACTGGCAATAGGAAACATCAATTTCTCAAAAAAAGTAGTCCTGCTCATTTTTATCCCGTCAACGCACGCGACCACCTAGCGCGAGCGTGGGGTCTGAAGGTTAACCTCAGTACCCCCTATATACTTGCCTTAAGTCCGTTTCTCAAACTGGCAGTAGGAAACATCAATTTCTCAAAAAGCGTAGTCCCGCTCATTTTTCATCCCGTCAACACGCGTGCGGGGTCTGAAGGTTAACCTCAGTACCCCTTATATATATGTCTTAAGTCCATTTCTCAAACTGGCAGGAGGAGACATCAATTTCTCAAAAAGCGTAGTCTCGCCGATTTCTAATCCCGTCAGTGCGCGCGACCACCTAGCGCCCGTGGGGGTCTGAAGGTTAACCTCAGTACCCCCTATATATATGTCTTAAGTCCGTTTCTCAAACTGGCAGTAGGAGACATCAATTTTTCAAAAAGTGTAGTCCCGCCCATTTCTCATCCCGTCAGCGCGTGTGACCTTCTAGTGTGCGCGGGGGTCTGAAGGTTAACGTCAATACCCCCATATATATGCCTTAAGTTCACTTCTCAGACTGGCAGTAGGAGACATGGATTTCTGAAAAAGCGTAGTCACCCCTATTTCTGAACACGTCAGCGGAAAACTCCCATCAAATATAAGGCTTGCACCACGCGTGTTTGGAGTTCTCGTGTTCCAACGACTTTGGCATGCCTTTGGTGTCATTGTATGCCTTCTAGGCACAAATTTTTTCAATCTTCAAAAATTTCAAATTTCTCACGTTCCAAATGGCTATGGCCTTGGTGCCATTTTGGAGGTTCCAACGACTATGGTATGCCTTGGCACCATTTTTTCCAATATTGAAAGTTCTCACGTTCCAATGAATTTGGCATGCCTCGGTGCCATATTGGACATTCCAACGACCTTGGCATGCCTTGGCACAATTTTTTTCAAAACCTTCAAAAGTTTCAAAGTTCTCACGTTCCAACGGATATGGCATGCCTTCGTGCCATTTTTTTCAAACTTTAAAGTTCTCACGTTCCAATGGCCATGGCATGCCTTCGAGCCGTTTTCCACGTTTCGTGGGCTATGGTATGCCTTCTCACCATTCTTTTCCAAACTTCAAAGTTCTCATGTTCCAAAGGCAACATTCTCTTGTTTCGCGTGCCATTTCATGCTATACGTCTCGTGCATTCTAGAATGCCTGCAACAATGCCTTGAAGCCGATTTCACAGTTTTAGAGGCTAGGCCACGCCTTTTGCCACTTTAGTGGTTTTGGTGACTTTGTGGCAAGCAATTTCAAATGTTCTAATGAGATTGATATAAGTTGGTGCTATTTTTACGGAATTGGCGACATGTTATGCCTTGGTGTATTCTTTAGGACTTGGTGGCAAGCCATGCCTTGGTGTATTCTTATGGACTTGGTGGCACGTCATGCCCCAACATTGTATTCTTATGGACTTGGTGGCACGCCATGCCCCAACATTGTATTCTTATGGACTTGGTGGCACGCCATGCCCCCACATTGTATTCTTAGGGACTTGGTCGCACCCCATGCCTTGGTGTATTTTATGGGACTTGGTGGCACGCAATACCTTGGTGAATTTTTTGGGACTTGGTGGCACGCAATGCCTTGGTGTATTTTTTGGGACTTGGTGTCACGTTATGCCTTCGTGACTTGTTGAGATTTTTAGTGACTTGACCTTGGTTGCATGCAAGAAATGCCTTGGTGACGCATGACTTGATAATCCCTAACCTCAGTTCGATTTATTTGAAAAGGGAAATAAGTATATGGCGGAGGGAGGGACTCGTTTGATTTGGAATAAGTGGGGAGGGACGAATCGGAGCAACATAGGGCTAAATCTCAGTGGATCGTGGCAGCTAGGCCACTATGCCACTTACAATACCCTGTTGTGTATTTAAGTCATCTGCAAAGGATTCTACTCCCCGCTCAGTGGGAATTGTACTTTAAGGTGGTCCCCGTGGCTCATCCATCGCGAGGACTTAGCCAATTGCATGTGCCTTTGGGGGCAAAAAGGCCCCTTCTACTGGTCAACAATCGAGTGGCGGGCACGCACGTCGCTTCTAGCCTGGATTCTGACTTAGAGGCGTTCAGTCATAATCCAACACACAGTAGCATCGCGCCACTGGCTTTTCAACCAAGTGCAATGACCAATTGTGCGAATCAATGGTTCCTCTCGTACTAGGTTGAATTACTATTGCGACGCTATCATCAGTAGGGTAAAACTAACCTATCTCACAACGGTCAAAAACCAACTCACATTCCCTATTG
>NC_052239.1:8631462-8843962 GCF_013401445.1 Tripterygium wilfordii | reverse complement strand
AAAACCTTTTTACGACTTCTCCTTCCTCTAAATGATAAGGTTCACTAGACCATTCAATTGATAGGAGCGACGGGCGGTGTGTACAAAGGACAGGGACGTAGTCAACGCGAGCTGATGACTCGCGTTTACTAGGAATTCCTCGTTGAAGACCAACAATTGCAATGATCTATCCCCATCACGATGAAATTTCAAAGATTACCCGGGCCTGTCGGCCAGGGATATAGGCTCGTTGAATACATCAGTGTAGCGCACGTTCGGCCCAGAACATATAAGGGCATCACAGACCTGTTATTGCCTCAAACTTCCTCGGCCTAAGCGGTCGTAGTCCCTCTAAGAAGCTGGCCACGGAGGGATGCCTTCGCGTAGCTAGTTAGTAGGCTGAGGTCTCGTTTGTTAATAGAATTAGTTTCTTGCTTTTCGATGGCTAAGAATAAGAAGGTGAAGATGACCCCTAGCTCACGGGGGAAGAAAATGGTGAAGCAACTTCAAGCGGAGGCTCAATTTGAGCTCCATAAAAACACAATGATAGCTCTGCTAGTACAGCGACAAGTTGTTATAGAAAGTCTTCAGATGGAGGTTGCAATCTCTGAGCCTTTAGCGGCTTTTAAAACCCTAGCTGGAGGTTCAAGCCCAAGTAAGTACTTGATTAATGTCGATGAAGTGACCATTGCTGATGTGAGTCTGAGTTCTGCCAATGAACGAGTGTTAGTTGAAGATTGCTCTGAGGAGGAGGAATTAGAAGAGGAACAGCTGGATTACACTCTCTCTAAGGACGGTTCAGGTGGGAAATCAAAATTTTTTGACTACGATGTGCCTCGTTCTACTTATTTGGAGATTGGCGAAATCAATAATGTATTATTTACGTCTGAGGAAGGTCATGGGGCTAGGGTTAAAACCAATGCTGCTTGTGTTAATGGTGGGAATTCTGATTCTGAGGTTCGAAGCCAGAGTGATGCTCCAGTCTTTCAGGTATTCCTGATGTTCCAATTAAGGGTAAATGGCGTGATTTATTTAGTAGCAATAGTAGTTTAGATTCTTGACCAAAGCTTGAGCATTTTTCTGAAATTAGTGCTAAGAAGAACTGTATTTTGCTTGGTGATAACCTGGATGATAATTGTGATGTGTGGAATAACTGCATAATTGGTTATGTTGCTGGTAAATTCCATGGTTATAGGGCTTTGAATGGTATCATTGAATCAGTCTGGAAATGTGAGGCAGTATTAACTATTCATGATTCTGGTTGGTTGATATATAGATTCACTAAGGAAGAGGATAAGCTTGTTGTGCTGAGTGGGGGTCCTTATTTGGTTTATGGGAGACCTTTAATGCTTCGATCTATGCCTGAATATTTTGATTTTGCTTCTAAAGAAATGACTAAGATCCCAGTTTGGGTTAAATTTCCTAATTTACCTTTGCAATACTGGTCTATGAAGTTTTTATCCAAGATAGCTAGTGTGTTGGGAAAGCCTCTCAACCCTCTCAAGGTTATCTTATGCTAGGGTTTTGGTGGAAATTGATCTGTTAGATGAATTACGTCACACCATTGACATTCTGTTACCTAATGGTACCCCCTAGAGCAGTATGTGGAGTATGAAACCTTGCCTAAATTATGCAAAAATTACAAGGTTCTTGAACATACCATTGGGGTGTGTCAGTCTGATAGAAATGTGGAAGGTGTTAAGAAAGGAAGTGTCCTGGATAGACTGGGGGATCAGTCTGGAAGGAATGGTTTAGTTGATAATCAGAAAGGTAAGGCAGTTCTTGAAACTACTACTTTTGATCCTATGCAATTGGAGGTTGATGATGGTTGGAAGGTTTTCAGAGGTGGAAAAAACTCAAAAACTCCTAAAAAGAAACAGTGGACTCAAAGCAGTAATGAAAATCATGGTGGTGGTGGTCTGGTTACTCATGAAGGGCATGTCACTCTCACTAATAAAGTTGATAAACTCAAACAGGTTGGTTCTGTGGGGGCTAGAACAAGGAGTGGTGCTAGGAATCGTGTCAGGGGGGCATCTGGAAGTGCTAAGGGGTCTCTATCACCTCCTCCTATTCCATGTTAGTGTACAGTTGGAATATTAGAGGATTCAATAGTCCTCTAAAGCAGCATGAGGTTGCTAGCATCATGAAGAAAAGTAAAGTTGATGTTTGTGGTCTTCTTGAAACTAAGTTAACTTTCTCTAAGCTTAATTTATTTCAGAAGTTTAAGTTGAAGAATTGGAAGTTTCTTGCTAATATAGGCACTACCATTACAGCTAGAATTGTAGTTTTCTGGAATCCTGTTACTGTTAATGTTGAGCCGATTGCTTTCTCTACTCAAGCAATGTATGTTTCTATTACCTGTATGATTAGCCAGATTAAGTTTGATGCTGCTTTTGTCTATGGTTTTAATACTATTATTGCTAGGAGAGTTCTTTGGGATGATTTGAGGAGCTGATCCCCCAATGTTCCTTGGTTTTTTTCGGGGGGATTTTAACTCTGTCTTGTCTCAGGCTGATAGGCATAGAGGGAGTAGTGTTACCACTTATGAAACTGCTGACTTTAGGGAGTGTTGCTCAGATTTGGGTCTTTATGATTTGAATTACATTGGTAGTCATTACACCTGGTCTAATGGTAATGTTTGAAGTAAAATTGATAGGGTCCTTGTGAATCCTATCTAGTATTCTATGCAGATTCTTTGCCAAGTTCATTTTTATCCTCTTTGTGCTTTCTCTGATCATTCACAAGCTAGAGTCCAAATTGGTGCTCTTCATTTACATGGTAGGAGGTCTTTCAAGTTCTATAATATGTGGGTGGATCATCATTAGTTTCTGTAGTTGGTTAACATAAACTGGTCCATTCCTATCCATGGTTCCCCTCTGTTTGTTCTCTGTAAAAGACTCAAGCATTTGAAAGCCCCTTTGAAGTTGCTGAATAAATTACACTTTTGTCACATTTCTGATAGGGTTATTAGAGCTACTTCTGCTTTGGAAGAGCACCAAATTCAGCTTCAAGTAGATATGGATAATCCCTAGTTGCTAATGCGGGAGAAACTTTTGAGATTGAATCTGGTTCACCTCAAGTCTGTTGAGAACATGTTCTTCAGTCAAAAGCTTAAATCTAAACTTCTTAAGGTTTGTGATAAAGGCTCAAGCTTCTTTCATGCTATGGTTAGTCAAAATCATAGAAGGAACTTTCTTGCCGATATTCTTTGTGATAATGGTAGTTTTACTAAATCTATTGATGAAGTTGGGGGTGAGTTTGTTAAGTACTATCAGCAGCTTCTGGGAACCTCCAAACCAACTCTTCCTTTGGACTTGAATGTGGTGCAGAGTGGTCCCTGTCTTGATGAAGGTGCTCAGTCTCTTCTTCTAGCTCCTATTACTATTGAGGATATTAAGGGTGCCCTATTCTCTATTGGGAATGATAAGGCTCCTGGGCCTTATGGCTACTCTTTTGCCTTTTTCAAGAAGTCTTGGGGTATTGTTGGGGATGATTTTTGTGCTGCTGTGAAGGATTTCTTTAATTTTGGTGCTCTCTTGAGGCAAGTGAATCATGCTGTGATTGCTTTGGTCCCCAAATCTGCTAATGTGAATTCTATGAAAGATTTTAGACCTATATCTTGTTGTAATGTTACTTACAAAGTCATATCTAAAATTCTTACTGGAAGACTAGCTAAGGCTTTACAAAGTATTATTAGCCCTGCCCATAATGCTTTCTTGGGAGGGAGGAGAATGGCAGACAACATTAACTTGGTTCAAGAGTTTCTTAGGAATTATGGCAAGAAAAGATCTTCTCCTAGATGCATTATGAAGATTGATTTCAAAAAGGCATTTGATTCTGTTCAGTGGTCGTTTATTAGGCAGCTGCTCTTGATGCTTGGGTTCTCAAGACAGTTTGTCCATCTTATTATGAAATGTGTGGAGACTACTTCTTTTTCTATGGCTGTCAATGGAGATCTGTTTGGGTTCTTTCATGGAAAGGGTGGGATAAGGCAGGGGGATCCTCTTTCCCTTTACTTGTTCATTGGTTGCATGGAGTACTTTACTAGACTGCTGAATCTTACTTCTGCAAATCCTAAGTTTAAATATCATCCTAAGTGCCTTCTTCAAAAAATTACTCACCTGGCCTTTGAAGATGATATCCTTCTGGTTGCTAGGGGAGATAGGCCTTCTGTGCATAATCTTCATCGGTAGTTGTTGAACTTAGTAGTGTTTCTGTTCTGGAAATTAATGCTGATAAGTCCTCCATTTATTTTGGGGGAGTTGGTGATGAAACCAAGCAAAGAATTCTTCATGATACTAGGCTTTCAGAGGGTTCTTTTCCTTTTAAGTATTTGGGAGTTCCTCTTAGTCCTCATAGACTCTTGGCAAGTCAGTTCTCTCCCTTTTTGGAGAAGTTGGAGATGGCCATTCAGAGCTGGTTGGGGAAGCATCTATCCTATGCTGGCAGACTAGAGCTTCTGAAGTCTGTTCTACAGGGAATGGTTCAATTCTGGATTAGCATTTTTCCTCTGCCTGAGCAGGGATCAAGAAGATTAATTGTTTATGTAGAAACTTTTTATGGGGTGGAAATACCTTGAGGAGAACTTCAGCTCATGTTGCTTGGGTGAATGTTTGTTTGCCTAAAGGAGAAGGGGGTTTAGCGCTTATGGATCTCAGGGCTAGAAATCTCAGTTTCATTGCCAAGCATCTATGGAATATTCATATAAAAGTCGACTCTCTATGGATACAGTGGGTGCACCATTACTATTTGAATGAATTTCCTATTTGGCATGCTGGTTTGCAAAGGAACTCTTCTCCTCTGTGGAAGGCCATTTTCCATCTCAAAAACCAGCTTTTGCAGGATTATGGAGGGCAAGATAAGGCCATAAGTCTTATTCATAGCTGCCAAAATGGACCTTATCTGTTTTCCAGCTGGGCTTATGAGCATTTCAGAGTTAAAAAGGCCAATGTCAGCTGGGTTAAAGTGGTGTGGGAAGCCTGGTCCTTGCCTAGATATAGTTTCATTCTTTGGCTTGTTGTTTTGGGGAGGTTGAGAACAAGGGATAGACAGAGATTTGTGCCTACAGACACCTTTTGTATTTTTTACAAGCAAGAAGAGGAGTCTCATATGCATTTATTCTTCAATTGTAGTTGGACTTCTGACTTTTGGAAAAGGATTACTTGTTGGTTGGGAATTAATAGAAGACTGGTACTTTAATTAGTGCCATTAGAGGGTTGAGGAGTGGCAGGAATGTCTCAGTAGCTAGAATGATGAGGGTTTCTCTGGGCCTAGTAGTGTATTTGATTTGGCAGGAGAGGAACAGAAAAATTTTTTAGAAGATTTGTTATCCTGTTGAGCTTTTGATTTATAGGTTTCAAGTGATGTTCTTTACTATTATGTTTTTCCATGTCAAGAATACCTCCCTTCCACAAGGAGTTTAACAAGGTGGTTTCTAACTACTTTGGGATTTGGTTCTGCTGGGTTGGATTAGGGATGGATCTGTTGATGGAGCTTATGGATGGTTCTGTTTGCATTCTTGGTTTTTTCTGAGTGCTGTTTTGCCTCTGCTGGATGATCTTTGTTGGCTCCTGGAGAGGGTTTTACTTACAGCTGGATTGTGGTTGTTTTGGTTTGGTGGCTTGGCTGCTGTTTCTTTGTTACTAGCTGGATGTTGGGTATTTTTGGTTGTTACAGCCAGTTTCAATTTTTACAGCTGGAGTATTGTATTATTGGTTCTGACCTGGGGTGGTGTGTCGGTGATTTGGATCTTCTTCTCTGTTCATGTCAGAGTTGGATCTTCTTCTCTGGTCATGTCACCATGGAGTTTGCCATGTTTCTGTTGGTGTTGAGTAGGTTTGGGAGGTTTTCTCAGAAACTAGTTTTATTTTCTGGTGTCTTGGATAACCTCTGTTGGTTGTCTTTGCTGGGTTTTCTTAATGCTTAGCTAGGTTTGTTTGGGTGCTTGTACTCAGTTGTTTCCCCTAGCCTGTCAGGGTTTTGGTTGGTTGTATATAAACTCTCTAGACTTTCCAGTTTTGTTTCCCTTTTTGATCTTTAATACATACTTACATTTGATCAAAAAAAAGAAAGAGCTCTCAGTCAGTTGAGAGAGAGAAAGTTAGGGAGAGATGCTCTCCTTCTTTCATGAAGTCGCTTTCTTCTTCTCCGGCAATACTCACTGAATCTGCGTTTACTCTTCTAGAGGTCTTTCATTCTCTCCATATGGCAAAAACGAAGAAAAAACACTTGTAGTTGGCTCGCGAGAGAAAAAAAATCCTTGAAACAGCTTCAAGAAGAGGCCCAAATCGAACTATTGAAGAACACGGTACTTGCTCTGAAGGCTCCTTATGTTGTTAAAGATTGGGTGGAACCTATCTCAAAGGGCTCATCGAAAGGTGCTAAGGTTTTCAAATCCCTTGTGGGTGGCTCCAGTCTAGGCAAATACTTGATTGATGCTGAGATGACTGAATCGGTACAAACCCCTTCTCCTGTTTGCTATCATGTTCAGGTGAAGAAGTTTTCGAAGATGAGGAAGGGGATTACGAAGATGAACATGTGGACTACAATTCCTCGGAAGAGGGCTCAACTGGTGGCTCAAAATTCTTTAACTACGGCAAAACTGGCTCTAGGCCTATGGAGCTAGGGGAACCCAGTGAGAGGCAACCTCCTCTTACCAACCTCCCCCAGGTTGCGGATGGCTTTGTTCAAGGAACTCAGGGCAAGGCAAATTCCAATGTTTAAGAACCTCTTGCGAACCCTAGTGCAGGTAAGTGGAGAGCTCTCTTTAGTTCGAATAGAAATTCAAAAAATTGCTCTAAGCTGGATTTTTTTCCTAAAATTTTTGCTAAGCAAAACTATACTTTGTCTGATGATGATCTTGATGAAAACTATGAAATATGGAAAAATTGTGTGGTTGGATATGTTGCTGGAAAGTTCCCTGGTTATAGAGCTCTGAGGAATTTGATTGAGGTTACTTGGAAATGTGAGGCTAATTTAACTATACATGATTCAGGATGGTTAGTGTATCAGTTTGCTAAGGAAAAGGATAAAGAATATGTCCTCAGTGGAGGCCCATATCTTGTGTATGGAAGGCCTCTAGTTCTAAAGCCAATGCCTGAATATTTTGATTTTGATGATCATGAAATGTCATGGTTCTTGTTTGGGTGAAGCTGCCAAACTTGCCTTTGAAATGTTGGTCCACTAGATGCCTATCTAAGATTGCTAGTTACATAGGAAAGCCCTTACAATGTGATAAGCCTACTGCCACTATGTCACGGCTATCCTATGCTAGAGTTCTTGTGGAAATTGATCTTATAAAAGATTTCGCCCATATTGTGGATATTTTGCTTCCTAATGGAGCTCCAATAGAGCAATATGTTGTTTATGAAACTCTCCCTAAATTCTGCGAGCACTGCAAAATTCTAGGGCATGCAGTAGGGGTGTGCTCCAAAGTTCTTGTATCTCAAATTCCAACTAAGCCTGGGGTTCAAGAAGGGGATGAGTCTGTGCTTATTAAAAGAGTTACCATTCTAGATAGGCTAGGTGAGATTACTGTTCCTGTTCTGGATGATCATGATGAGGCAGATACTCCTTCAGACAGTAATATGGGAGAAGACCATATCAAAAACCCTAGTTTTGATCCTATACAGTTGGAAGCTCAGGGTGGAAGCTGGCAGTTGGTGAAAGGGAGAAAGAATAAGATTCTTATGGTGCAAGATGCTTCTGTTCAGGTGAATAAAACTGTTGGGGATAAAGGGATGGGAGTTACGACTAGAAGTAGCTCTAAGAAGCAATATGAGAATAAAGGGTATTGGAGAGAAGGTAGGGGTAGGGGTTCTCACAACCCTTCTACTCGATTATAGCTTCCTGAATATCAGAGGGCTTAATAGCTCTCCGAAGCAACATGAGGCCGTCTGCTTCATGAAGAAGAATAAAGTTGATGTTATGTGTTTTTTGGAAACTAAGTTAACTTGTAGTAAACTTTCCTTTATGCACAAGTTGAGGCTTAGGGATTGAATTTTTTTTGACAATATCAGTATTGCTGTTAATGGTAGAATTGTTATCTTCTAGAACCCTTCTTTTGTTTCAATTGAGCTCCTCCACTTTTCTGCTCAAGCTATCCATGTGAAGCTAACTGATTTGGTTGACCAGAGAAATTTCATAGCCACTTTTGTCTATGGGTTCAATACTGTCGCAACCGGGGTCACGACGCGGACCGGCGTTGGAGAATGAAAAATGTTTAGAGTCGCCACCAATTGATTTAAGGTGCAATTGGACACTGTAAAGACCTGCGAACCAGAGAAAAGGGTACGGGGATCGATTGAGTGTGGGGAAGGTGTTAGGCGCCCCACAACTCCCGTTTGAAAACGGTTACCCTAATTAATTTCATGGCTATCTTATGGATACTTGCTATTTGCAAGATATAATTGTTAAAGTTTGAATTATTACTTTCAACACACTTATCAACTTATGATAGTGTTTATTTGGAGACACACTACCAACTTTTGGTAGATTTAATTTAAAACACCAACTTATGGTGTTAATGATAAAATGTCCTACCAACTTTTGGTAGGTTTAATTTTAAACACCAACTTTTGGTAGGTTTAATGATAAAATGTCCTACCAACTTTTGGTAGGTTTAATTTTAGATACCAACTTATGGTTTATTTAATAAAATGCCCTACCAACTTTTAGTAGGTTTAATTTTAAATACCAACTTATGGCATAAATGATAAAATGACCTACCAACTTTTGGTAGGTTTAATTTTAAATACCAACTTATGGTATAAATGATTATTTGGAAAAGTGTCATCTATCAATTTAACCTATTATTGCCAACTTATGGCAAATTCATAAATGAAATCAAATATGGTTCATAATTCAAATAAAGGAAATCAACTTATGATTTCTTTAATTGAAATGACCTATATTCAATTTTAAGCCTATATATTCATAATCCACACTTGTACAAATAATCCAAATAATAAATGTCGAAATTATACAAATCGACATGAATAAGATAAATTACACAATATGGGGGGCCAAATATACACAAATTGCAATAAACCAAACAAAATCTTGAAATTGCTCAAGCCTCCATCAACTCGTCCAAATAATATCCAAGCCCGAGCCTCGTCCAACAAAACAAACATAAAGAGAGGGAAAAATAGAATACTCCAATGTAAATCAAGATTTAAATCGAGTCAAGACCACATTATAAGATTCACACGTATCCAAACCAAGAAAATCAAATCCAAATATGGTCTCTCCAGCTTTTTCCAACAAGAAATAGAAGAAAAAAAATGCAAAGAGAAAGGGCTCAACATATTAGTATCGAAAACACTCCCAAGCATCACATATGTCCAAGGTGAATGCAAGAAACACCATGTCTATTCTTAGTCAACATCCGAGGATGCTAAAAATGAATCAAACATTGAAATCAAGTGTCAATAGAGCAATACTTGAGTGAAAGATATGAGGGGTATGAAGCTTCTACCAAAAAAATCCAAAGAATCGGTTTTCCCCCTCTCTCCTTCTCTCCTTCTCTTCTTCTCTTCTTCCTCTCCCCTCTCTTCCTCTCTTCTTTTTTTTGTTTTTCTTCACCAAAAGCCAAAGCCTCCCCCTTCTTCTCTCTCACGCCTCCTCTCTTCTTATTCTTTTTCTTTCCCCAATTTGTGCCACCTTTCTCTCTTTGTCTCCTTCTTTTTATTATTTTTCTTTCCCCAATTTGTGCCACACCTTTCTCTCTTTGTTCCCCCACTTTCCTTATTTCTTGGCTTTTTATTTTTTACTTTTCCATTCTTCTAGCGAAAATCATAAAAAGATGTGACATTTAAAACAATTCTCTTATTTTTAGATATTTTCTAAGATTTGATCTTATTGGGTCAAGATTTGAGTATTTAAGGAAAGGGATTATGAATATCTATGGGCTTATAGGTCAAAGAAATGAGCTTTTGCATTTTTTGTGTTCTTTTTTCTATTTTTTCTTTTTCGGATCGGACGAAATCCGGTTACTACAAATACTATTACTGCTAGAAGAAGCCTTTGGGATGATCTCAGAAGTTGGTGTCCCAATGGCCCTTGGATCCTTTCTGGTGATTTTAATTCCGTCCTT
Organism: Tripterygium wilfordii; assembly: GCF_013401445.1. Classification (NCBI taxonomy): domain Eukaryota; kingdom Viridiplantae; phylum Streptophyta; class Magnoliopsida; order Celastrales; family Celastraceae; genus Tripterygium; species Tripterygium wilfordii. The sequence goes on along the minus strand of NC_052239.1, from coordinate 8,833,887 downwards.
TCTCAACAGGATAAGCGTAATGGTAACTCGGTTACAGGATATGAAATTGTTGATTTTTGCTACTGTTGTTCTGATTTGGGTCTATAAGATCTTAGTTACTCTGGTTGTCACTTCACCTGGTCTAATTGGAAGGTCTGGTGTAAACTGGATAGAGTTCTTGTCAATCCTGTCTGGTGTCCTCTATTACTGCCTTCTAATGTTCAGTTCTTCACTTCAGGTGCTCACTCTGATCACTCCTCTGTTATAATCTAGATTGGTTCTTTGTTAGAAAGGGGAAATAGGCCTTTCAATTTTTTTAATATGTGGACTGATCATGACCAATTCTTGGAAGTGGTTAATTCTCATTGGCAACAGACTATACAAGGCTCTCCTATGTTTAGGCTCTGCAAAAATCTTAAAAGTCTGAAGGGTCATCTAAGGGAGTTAAATAGGAAGCATTTTAGCCATATAACTGAGAGAGTTAAATCTACAGCTGCTGCTTTAGAGTATCATCAAACTCTCCTGCATAGTGACTTGGATAACCTACATTATATCAGGAAGGAGGGGGAGTTTAGAACTACCCTTTTAAATCTCCAAGCTGCTTAGAGAAAATTCTTTTCTCAGAATTTGAAGCTCCAGTTTCTCAAGGAAAGTGATAGAAGCTCAAAATTTTTTCATTCCCTAATGAATAATACTCATAGGAGGAATTTTATTGCTGCTATTCAGACTGCCTCTGGAGATTTGACTACTTCCCAAGAGGCTGTTGGGTAAGAATTTGTTAATTTCTATAAAGTCCTTATTGGCACTGCTAAGGAGGTGGAGGTTATAGATGGAGATGTGGTTCTTAGAGGGCCCTGTTTGACTGACAACCATAACAATCTTCTCCTTGCTCCTGTAACTGATGATACTATCAAGGCTGCTCTTTTCTCTATTGGTGATGATAGGGCTCCTGGTCCTAATGGATACTCTTCTGCTTTCTTTAAAAAAGCTTGGTCCTCTATTGGTAGTGATATCTCTTGGGCTGTTAGAGATTTCTTCTCTTCTGGGAAAATGCTTTGATAGATCAATCTTTCTGTCATTGCCTTGGTGCCCAAGACTGCTGATGTTTCATCTGTAGCTGACTTCAGACATATTTCTTATTGTAATGTGATCTATAAATGCATATCAAAGATTCTTGCTGACAGATTGGCCCAAGCCCTCAAAGGTATTATTAGTAAGAATCATACTGCTTTTCTGGGGGGCAAAAGTATGGTGGACAATATCCCTCTGATTCAAGAGATGCTCAGAAGTTATGGTAGAAAGAGGACTTCTCCCAAATGCTTAATGAAAATTGACTTCAAAAAAGGTTTTGATTATGTGCAATGGAGCTTTATTAGGCAGATGCTTGTTCTTCTTGGGTTTCCTTCCCAATTTGTTCACTGGATTATGCAGTATGTAGAAACCACTTCCTTCTGTGTGGCCATAAATGGGGAGTTGTATGGTTTTTTTAAAGGAGGTTGTGGTATTAGGCAGGGAGACCCTCTCTCCCCCCCTCTCTTTATAGTTTGCATGGAATTCTTCTCCAGAAAGTTGAATGTTGCTACCACCAAGCCTGGGTTTAGGTTTCATTCAAAATGTACCTTGCAAAACAACTCTCACCCGTGGTTTGCTTATGATACCCTTCTTCTCTGTAGGGGTGATGCTACCTTTGTTGAAATTATGTATGTAGAACTTCAAAGTTTTGGTAGGGTGTCTAGTCTAAATACTAATGCTTCTAAGTCCTCAATTTTTTCTATGGTGTTAAACAGCAAAGCAAGGCTGCAATCCTAGGCTTAACTGGTTTCACAGAGGGTTTATTTCCCTTTACATACCTGGGAGTGCCTTTAAGTCCTCACAGACTTCTTGGTAGCCAATTTGAGCCTTTATATCAGAAAGTCCAGTCCTCTAGCCAACTCTGGATGAGGAAAAGTTTATCTTATGCTGGTAGACTAGAGCTGATAAGGACTGTATTACAGGGCATTGAACAATTCTGGATTGGAATCTATCCTCTACCAAATCAGATCATTCAAAAAATCTCTACTTTCTGTAGGAATTTTTTGTGGAGTAGTAGCCTACTTAAAAGCAAATCTGCTATGGTGGCTTGGAATGATGGCTGTGTCCCCAAGCATGAGGGGGGTCTGGGTCTTTTCAATTTGGAAGCCAGGAACAAGGGTTTTATGCTTAAGCAATTATGGAATATTCATGCCAAAGCTAACACCTTATAGGTTCAATGGATCGATCATCACCATCTCAACCACAGTAGTATTTGGAGAGTGGTTGCAAAAACTACTGATTCTCCCCTATGGAAGTTCCTTTTGCAGCTAAGAGACCAATTTCTTCATTCAACAGGAGGAGAACCTCATGGTATACAACTGTTGTAATAGTGGAGTGAAGATGTTGGTTCTTTGTCTAGATAGGCCTATGATTTGTTTAGGCATAAGAAGAGTAGAGTTCACTGGTAGAGAGTAGTCTAGAATTCCTAGTCTCTTCCTAAATGTTCTTTCATCCTCTAGTTCACTACTAAAGGGAGATTTAGGACTATGGACAGGCTAAGGCTTATTCCCACAAACACCTTCTGCATTTTTTGTAGGAGGGAGGAGGAAACTCATAGGCACCTATTTTTTAAATGCCCTTGGATATCTGACTTCTGGAGAAGGATAAAAGCATGGCTGAAAATCATTGATTCCTTGAGCACTCTCAGTAGTGCTCTAAGAAAGTTCAAAGGGAGGTACAAGAGGCTGGAAGCTAGAATGATCAGGGTTGCCTTGAGTTTGGTGGTTTATTTGGTTTGGCAAGAGAGGAATAAAAGAATCTTTGAGAAAGCAAGCAAATCTGTGGAGGCTTTATTCCATAGATTCAAGATTCGGTTTTTTTTCTGTTTTGTATTTCCATGTTAAAGATCCTAAACATACTTCTGCTTGGATTGCTAGCCTAAGATTCCAAGCTAATGACTAGTTTTCTGCCTATCTGCCTGTTGTTATTTGGTTCTGACCCTGCTCTGTTTTCCTTGGTGCTGGGTTTGCTGTGCTTGGAGGTGTTGCATCCTCTTCTGGTTTTGGTATTGCAGGTTGTTTTGACCTTGTTGCTTGTTTCTGGGGGTTAACATGGAGCTTGCTGTTGAGGTGTGGTGGTTGGTCTCTAATGGATCCTAGAGGTGCTTTGCTTGCTACTATTGATATTCAATCTGGGATTCTTCTCTGGCTCTTTTGGGTTATTGTGGAGCTTGCTTATTTGAAGCTGGGTTGCTTGCTTTTGCTCTGGTTTCTGGCTCTCCTATTTGGTGCTAGACTTGTATTCTTCTATGGTTTCTGGCACTGTTGCTGGCTGGTGGTGTTCTGGTGGAGCTGCTAATTGGAGTTGGTTATGTGGATAGTTGTTGTCTAGTTGCCTCTGCTGGTTTGTCTTTGTGCTATTTCCTGTTGTCTGTTGCCTTTGCTGGATGTTCTTTTCTATTGGCTCTGGTCTCTGTGATCTTCTGCTCCTCTTGTTGGGAAGTTGGAGCTGCTGGCATTGCTGGTCTGTTGGCTTTGTGGGTAGTTCCTGGTCTCCTCTGCTGGCTCTGGTCTCTCTGGTCTTCGGGTCCTCTAGTGGGGAAGTTGGAGCTTCTTGTGTAGTTGCTTCTCTGTTAGTGTCTTTTGGATCTTCTTCGATTGTTATGCCCTCTCTGTTTTTCCCTGGCCTGTCAGGGATTGTTGCTTTGTATTAATACTTGCTGGATTTTCCAGTTTTGTCTATTTTTTGATCTTTTATACATACTTACATTTTGATCAAAAAAAAAAGAAAGAGATCTCAGTCTATCAATCCTTACTATGTCTGGACCTGGTAAGTTTCCCCGTGTTGAGTCAAATTAAGCCGTAGGCTCCACTCCTGGTGGTGCCCTTCCTTCAATTCCTTTAACTTTCAGCCTTGCGATGGGAAGAAAGGTGCACACCAAAGGCGGACCGCTCAACCCTAGATCCAACTACGAGCTTTTTAACTACAACAACTTACATATACGCTATTGGAGCTGGAATTACCGCGGCTGCTGGCACCAGACTTGGCCTCCAATGGATCCTCGTTAAGGGATTTAGATTGCACTCATTCCAATTACCAGACTCATTGAGCCCAGTATTGTTATTTATTGTCACTACCTCCCCGTGTCAAGATTGGTTAATTTACACGCCTGTTGCCTTCCTTGGATGTGGTAGTTGTTTCTCAGGCTTCCTCTCCGAAATCAAACCCTAATTCTCCGTTACCCGTCAATACCATGGTAGGCCTCTATCCTACCATTGAAAGTTGATAGGGCAAAAATTTGAATGATGTGTCACCGGCACAATGGTCGTGCAATCCATCAATTATCATGAATCAACAAAGCAATGGGCAGAGCCCGTGTTGACCTTTTATCCAATAAATGCATCCCTTCCAGAAGTCGGGGTTTTTGCACGTATTAGCTCTAGAATTACTATGGTTATCCGAGTAGTAGATACCATCAAACAAACTATAACTGATTTAATGAGCCATTCGCAGTTCCACAGTCTGAATTAGTTCATACTTAGACATGCATGGCTTAATCTTTGAGACAAGCATATGACTACCGGCAGGATCAACCAGGTAGCTTTCCTCAAGACAACTGGCACAACACATGGATATTACGAGAACCCATTGTTCAAGAATGCCAAGGCGAGTCACACCGTCTTTCGGTTCGAGCGATGAGTGTTAGGCTCCGGCTTATCAAAAGGGTTTTTCAACCCTTTGCCCACTTAATTTTCAGCATCCGAGGGTCAAGCAACCAAGCATGGGCCGAGTCATAATCCAATGGCATACAAAGGAACATGCAAAGCGCCAAGTAGTTCATCCCATGCCCAAAAAGGGCACGAGATGAAAACAAGCAACGACGCCATCTAATACCATCGGGATAGGTATGCAACACAGGAACAAGGGACTTGCCACAAGACGCATATGCTTGGGCCATGACTGAAAATTGGTTGAGCATAAACAGTTCGGTCCTTAAGAATGGAGCCTGCCAACAAACACAACCAAAACACAACTCACGTGTTGTACGTACACGCACACAGCTCCACGAGGCCATCCGCAAGAAGTAGAATAAAACCTGCGGAATAACCTAGAGAAGCCATGCACGAGACGATAGACATGATTGTTTCCCACTAGGAAGGCTAGCACATTGGTTTCCCTCACCTAACAGCCACTCACATCGCTTGACTTGCTTTCCCAAGCGAACAATTACTCGCAGCTCTAGGCTTGGTACGCCGTCATTGGCCAACCACGTTGCAATTCTGATGAAGAGTGCATAGTTCAGTTGCCTAAGCCAACCACCCCGAGCTGAAAAGCCATGCCCAACACTCGTGAGTGGATCAAAACAGCGGGCGATTTGGCTAGGGTGCCCACACCAATTCCCACGCATCTAATATGCTCATTGTACGAGAAACGACCTATCCAACAAAATTCCTATTCCCACGTGTGGGCACTAGGCAATGGCATCCTTGTAAAGAGCCCACTTCCAATTCCGACAAGGAGTGCATGGCCCAGTTACCCAAGCCAAACACCCCGACCTGAAAGGCCAAGCCAACCACTCGTGAGCGGATCAAGACAGCGGGCGATTTGGCTAGGATGCCCACACCAATTCCCACGCATCTAATCCGCTCATTGTGCGAGAAATGACCTATCCAACGAAATTCTAATTCCCACGTGTGGGCAATAGGCAAGGGCATCCTTACAAAGAGCCCACTTCCTATTCCGACAAGGACGGCATGGCTCAGTTGCCCAAGCCAAGCACCTGGAGCTGAAAGGCCAAGCCAAACACTCATTAGCGTATCAAGACGACGAGCGGTTTGGATAGGATGCCCACACCAATGCCCACACATCTATTCCGCTCATTATGCAAGACACGACCAATCCAGTGAAATTTTGATTCCCACGTGTGGGTACTTGACAAAGGCATCCTTGCCAACCGCCCACGACTTTGATTTTTGACCTTCCAATTCCCACGTGGGGTGCTATATAGGTTGTAGTCCACGCCAAGCACCCCTAACCGAAGCCCACATCCGATATAGGAGGGGAGGTCTTTCGACCCACTGGACTACCCCCTATATATATGTCTTAAGTTCGTTTTCCAAACTAGCAGTAGGAGGCATCAATTTCTCAAAAAGCATAGTCCCCCCCATTTCTCATCCTGTCAGAGCGCACGTGAGCACCTATTGCTCGCACAGGGGTCCGAAGGTTAACCTTAGTACCCCCTATATATATGTCTTAAGTCCGTTTCTCAAACTAGCAGTAGGAGATATCAATTTCTTAAAAAGTGTAGTCCCGCCCATTTCTCATCCCGTCTGCGCGTGCGGGGGTCAGAAGGTTAACCTCAGTACCCCCTATATATATGTCTTAAGTCCGTTTCTGAAACTGACAATAGGAGACATCAATTTCTCAAAAATCGTGGTCCCGCCCATTTCTCATCCCGTCAACGCACGCGACCACGTAGTACGCGCGGGGGTTTAACGGTTAATCTCAGTACCCCCTATATATATGCCTTAAGTCCATTTCTCAGACTGGTAGTAGGAGACATGGATTTTTGAAAAAGCGTAGTCACCCACATTTCTCATCCCGTCAGCGCAAAACTCTCATCCAACGTAAGGCTTACACAACGGGTGTTGAGAGTTCTCATGTTCCAACGAATTTGGCATGCCTTGGTGTCATTATGGGCTATGGCATGCCTTCTAGGCACTAATTTTTTCAATCTTCAAAATTTTTGAAGTTATCACGTTCCAAATGGCGTTGGCATGCCTTGGTGCCATTTTGGACGTTCCAACAACTATGGCATGCCTTGGCACCATTTTTTCCAACATTGAAAGTTCTCATGTTCCAACGACTTTGGCATGCCTCGGTGCCATATTGGACGTTCCAACGACCTTGGCATGCCTTCTAGGCACAAATTTTTTCAATCTTCAAAATTTTCAAAGTTATCACGTTCCAACGGCTATGACATGCCTTGGTGCCATTTTTTCCAAACATCAAGGTTCTCACGTTCCAACGGCCATGGCATGCCTTGGAGCCCTTTTCCACGTTTCGTGGGCTATGGCATGCCTTGTCACCATTTTTTTTCCAAACTTCAAAGTTCTTACGTTCCAAAGGCAACGTTCTCTTGTTTCACGTGCCATTACATGCTATATGTCTCGTCCATTCTAGAATGCCTGCAACAATGCCTTGATGCCGATTTCACCGTTTCAGAGGCTAGGCCACGCCTTTTGCCACTTTAGTGTCTTCGGTGACTTTGTGGTAAGCAATTTCAAATGTTCAAGTGAGATTGATATAAGTTGGTGCTATTTCTAAGGAATTGGCGACATGTCATGCCTTGGTGTATTCTTTAGGACTCGGTGGTAAGCCATGCCTTGGTGTACTCTTATGGACTTGGTGACACGCTGTGCCCCAACATTGTATTCTTAGGGACTTGGTGGCACCCCATGCTTGGTGGATTTTTTGGGACTTGGTGGCATGCAATGCCTCGTTTTATTTTTTGGGACTTGGTGTCACGTCATGCCTTCATGACCTGTTGACATTTTTAGTGACTTGACCTTGGTTCCACGCAAGTCATGCCTTGGTGACGTGTGACTTGATAATCGCTAACCTCAGTCCGATTTATTTGAAAAGCGAGATAAGTATATGGCGGAGGGAGGGAGGGAAGGAGGGACTCATTTGATTTGGAATAAGTGGGGAGGGATGAATCGGTGCGACAAAGGGCTAAATCTCAATGGATCTTGGCAGCTAGGCCACTCTACCACTTACAATACCCCATCACGTATTTAAGTCGTCCGTAAAGGATTCTACCCACTGTTCGGTGGGAATTGTACTCTAAGGCGATCCCCGCGACTCATCCGTCGGGAGGACTTAGCCAAGACACATGCCTTTGGGGGCCGAAAGGCCCCTACTGTTGGTCGGCAATCTAGCAGCGGGCACACGCGTCACTTCTAGCCCATATTCTGACTTAGAGGCGTTCAATCATAATCCAACGCACGGTAACTTCACACCACTGGCTGAATTACTATTGCGAATCAACTGTTCCTGTCGTACTAGGTCGAATTACTATTGCGACACTGTCATCAGTAGGGTAAAACTAACCTGTCTCACGATGGCATAAACCCATATCACGTTCCTTATTGGTGGGTGAACAGTCCAACACTTGGTAAATTCTACTTCACAATGATAGGAAGAGCCGACATCGAAGGATCAAAAAGCAACGTCACTATGAACGCTTGGCTGCCACAAGCCAGTTATCCCTGTGGTAACTTTTCTGACACCTTTAGCTTCAAATTTCGAAGGCCTAAAGGATCGATAGGCCACGCTTTCACGATTCATATTCGTACTGGAAATCAGAACCAAACGAGCTTTTACCCTTTTGTTCTAAATGAGATTTTTTTTCTCATTGAGCTCATCTTAGGACACCTACGTTATCTTTTAACAAATTTAACGCCCAAGCCAAACTCCCCACTTGACAATGTCTTTCGCCCAAATCGGCCCGTCGAGGGCGGGCCTTAGGTCTGAAAAGAGGGGCAATGCCCCGCCTTCGATTCACGGAATAAGTAAAATAACGCTAAAAGTAGTGGTATTTCAGATTTGCCATTTTCGGCTATCAAGTCATTTGACAAAGTCAGACTAGAGTCAAGCTCAATAGGGTCTTCTTTCCCCACTGATTCTGCTAAGCCCGTTCCCTTGGTTGTGGTTTCGCTGGATAGTAGACAGGGACAGTGGGAATCTCGTTAATCCATTCATGAGCGTCACTAATTAGATGATGAGGCATTTGGCTACCTTAACAAGGAGCAAGGTCCATTGAAAAAGAAGAAGGGTGCTTAACGGGCCGTGACGGCTCGCGCTGCCATCCAAGATCGCAACGACGACATTCCACGGGTGTATCAAAGGCACGTGCTTTGGATGCCGTCACAATCCTCTTTGGTCCACATTCCGAGCAGATCGACGAACCGGCTTTTGCCATTCCACATCCTGTCGGGGCGTATCACCGACCCCATCCGCTTCCCTCCCGACAATTTCAAGCACTCTTTGACTCTCTTTTCAAAGTCCTTTTCATCTTTCCCTCGCGGTACTTGTTCGCTATCGGTCTCTCGCCCGTATTTAGCCTTGGGTGGAATTTACCGCCCGATTTGGGATGTATTCCCAAACAACCCGACTTGCCGACAGCGCCTCATGGTGCCACAGGTTTTGGGCATGACGGGGCTCTCACCCTCTCTAGCACCCCCTTCCAGGGGACTTGGGTTAGGTCCGCCGTTGAGGACGCTCGTCGTTACTAAGGGAACCCTTGTTAGTTTCTTTTCCCCCTCTTATTGATATGCCTAAACTCAGTGGGTGTTCCCGCCTGACCTGGGGTCACTTTGTGAGGACGCTTGCATCAGGGTCTTTTGCTCCCCGTCAACGAGGCTTGCCCACAGAGGTTTTTAAGGAGCTAGTGCTTCCAACCACCGTGTGTCGTGGCTGTCATCGCCAAGGGGCTGTTTTTTGGGCCCATCGTGAGCGGGAGCACACGGGAGGCCAATATCCGCCACCCCTAACTATTCCCTATGCAGGGGTGATGGGATTGTTGGCGACGTTGCGTGACACCCAGGCAGGCTTGCCCTCAGCCTGACGGCCTTGGGCGCAACTTGCTTTCAAAAACTCAATAGTTCATGGGATTCTACAATTCACACCAAGTATCGCATTTCGCTACGTTCTTCATCGATGCGAGAGCCGAGATATCTGTTGTCGAAAGTCGTTTCATATATAATATGAATGACAACACAACCCCCTACGACACTGTTTCCAAGTGAAGGGAGCGTACATCTTTTTCTGGTTCCTTGGTGCAATTTGCGTCGGGGTTTATTGTGCCCGCAGAAAAGGAGCTGTAGTTTCCCACATCCCACCCCTTAGACTTCGAGCGATCGGCCCAAAAGGCCCATCGTCGGTGTTAGTTTTCACTTGTTCGCGGGTCGCTCTTCCTTGCAGGTTTCGACAATGATCCTTCCGTAGGTTCACCCTGTCGCGTATTTAAGTCGTCTGCAAAGGATTCTAACCGACGCTCGATGGGAATTGTACTTCAAGGCGATCCCCACGACTCATTCATCGTGAGGATTTTGTCGACGACAAGTGCCTTTGGGGGGCCCCTACTGTTGGTCGGCAATCGGGCGACGGGCACGCGTATCGTTTCTAGCCCGGATTCTGACTTAGAGGCATTCAGTCATAATCCAGCGCACGATAGCTTCACGCCACTGGCTTTTCAACCAAGTGCGATGACCAATTGTGCGAATCAACGGTTCCTCTCGTACTAGGTTGAACTACTATTACGACGCTATCATCAGTAGGGTAAAACTAACCTGTCTCATGACGATCTAAACCCAGCTCACGTTCCCTATTGGTGGGTGAACAATCAAACACTTGGTGAATTCTACTTCACAATGATAGGAAGAGCCAACATCGAAGGATCAAAATACAACGTCGCTATGAACGCTTGTCCACCACGAGCTAGTTATCCCTATGGTAACTATTCTGACACCTCTAGCTTTAAATTCTGAAGGTCTAAAGGATCGATAGGCCACGCTTTCACGGTTCATATTCGTACTGGAAATCAGAATCAAACGAGCTTTTACCCTTTTGTTCCACACGAGATTTCTGTTCTCGTTGAGCTCATCTTAGGACACCTGTGTTATCTTTTAACAGATGTGCTGCCCTAGCCAAAATCCCCACCTGACAATGTCTTCCGCCCGGATCGGCCAGCCAATGGTGGGCCTTGGGTCTAAAAAGAGGGGCAATGCCCCGCCTCTGATTCACGGAATAAGTAAAATAACATTAAAAGTAGTGTTATTTCAGATTTGTCGTTTCTGGCTCCCACTTATGCTACACCTGTCAAGTCATTTCACAAAGTCGGACTAGAGTCAAGCTCAACAGGGTCTTCTTTCCCTGCTGATTCTGCCAAGCCCGTTCCCTTTGTAACGCCCCGACCTGGAATGCGTTACTTTTGGTATCCTCTTAATAAATATCCTAATTAATTCAATCATTAGGTCACCAAAAATTTCGACAGCACCTCCCCATAATACCGAGGATGCCATCCTGGAGTAACACGCAGCAATTTCACAAATATATTCACAACCTAGGCAGGGCCTCCGGCCATCTAACAATTCACATCACAAATTGAAATTCTCAATTCTAAGCATGCACTCAGGCCACCTAACAATCATAGCATCAATCAATTCTCACATCTAAGCAGGGCCTCAGGCCACCTAACAGTCACACATAATTTCTCCACACAACAACATATATAATCAACATCCACCACAAATAGCAATCCAGCAAACATAAGAAATCATCAGGACACAAAGTCCACAAACCCGGTTTGGGAGTCCCGATCACACGGAGTACCCTCCCTTCCGTCCATCCCATCATCGAATAGGGATATCACACAATGTCTCAACTAAGAAACATAGATATGACAAAATAGTAATACCATATATCAAGTTTAGAACAATCTATAGTCCTATCCCTCTCCAGGGGTCCATCCATGTCACGCACCCTCCTTCTGATCCGCGACCCTGATATCGGAACTAGACTTACCTGCGAGGAGGGAATAGGAGAAAGAAAAGGGTGAGCGAAAGGTCCAGTAGGGAATAATAAAGTGTAAGTGAATAACATAAAGCTGAAATCTTAAAGAAAGGTACAAATGCAACAACATGATAGCTAACATCATGTGCACCAACACAACTAAATAATCACACCATACGAGATCCTAACTTGGCCCACTGGCATCCCTATACATATCGGGACACTGAACAGCCCAACGACATTATCGCATGGTGTTTCGAGCACATGTGGAATCTTGATCCGGCCCACCGGTATTCCCGTACTCATGGGAACCCTGAACGGCCCAATGGCATGCCACATTTCACATCACTCACAACTAGGAGATATACGGGTCCATACCCGATATCTACCATGCAACTATAATGCATGTCCAACATGGTTATGCAATCGGATATTTATACATCCTATATATACACATATATATATATACTACTATATGATGCATGTTCAAGAGTAATTCATGCTCAATGGAAGATTGAACAAGTAGGGTATGCAATATAATTCAAATCATACAATAAGGATATCACAAAGTGGGGTTGTTCTCCCTTAGGTGCAATTAAGGCGAGAACCAATTTATAATGAACATTGGAAAAGAGCAACATTCGTAATAGGATAACATATTCAGGAGAATAACAGAGGTGGAATTTTCCTACCTCGCACTCCAAAAATTAGCTATGTAAATCAACCTATTATTTGGTAAACCCATCCTCCAATCAATATATAAACAACTTCAATTGCACATATCTAATACAAATTAATCCAATAAATCAAGAACTCATTACCTTCTCTTACCCAAAACTTCCCAAATTCTTGAACTTCACCTACTCAAGCTTGCTACTCCAATCAACAATAGAATCTAGCAATACAACCATAAACAAGTCTAAATCAACCTATTAGATCACTAATTTCATCTAATTTAAAGAATTTCCCCCAAATCTACAAAACCCATAAAACCCTAGAATCCCAAATCACCCAATCTTTAAATACTAGCTTTTAGGTTTAAGAAACTTCCCAAGGTTGTAGAAACAAGTAGACGGAAGGGATTCAAGCTTCCTTTATGCCTCAAATGATGTAGGAACCCATGGATTTGAGTTTGGGTTCAAACCTTGAAAGATTAGAACAAAGAGAGGAATTTAAGAATATGTAAGCTAGAGAGAGAAGTTAGGAATCCAACTTGAAACAACTTGAAAGAGGGTAATCTTACCTTGGTTGATGATCTTAGATTGATGGGAGGGAGGAAATTTGAGAGAAAATGAGGTTTAGGGTTTGTTTAGGTCGGGTATTTTGAAAGAAATCACGAAAATGGGTGTTTTAAACAAATTTCGGGTGAAAAATTTAAGGAGGTGTCCGGACACCTATGCTAAAAAATCACCTGTTTCAGTTTCTTCTATATCTGTCCGGACGGCTTTTAAAAACTATCCGGACGGTTACCCCTGTAGGCAAAATTTTCAGTTTTAAAACCACTCGTACACCCCCCAAATCACTCAGTATTAATTTCTAATGATTATATATATATATATATATATATATATATATATATATATATATATATATATATACTCAACACGTGTTGGTCCTACCTAATTTCTAAAAGAAAAGAAGTTTGGGGTATTACACCCTTGGCTGTGGTTTCGCTGGGAATCTCGTTAATCCATTCATGCGCGTCACTAATTAGATGACTAGGCATTTGGCTACCTTAACAAGGAGCAAGGTCCATTGAAAAAGAAGAAGGGTGCTTGTCATTTTTGCAAGAAGAAGGGGCATTACATTCGTGTATGTCGTCTTAAGAAGAAGCAAGACAAAGAAAAGAACATCCAAGCAAATCTGGTGGAGGAAAATCTTGTTGCTGTCATAACCGAGGCATATGTGGTGGGAGAAACTATGACTTGGTGGGTTGATACCGGTGCTACTAGACATATTTGTGGTGATAGAAAATGTTCAAGGAGTATGCACCGGTTGGAGGAGAAATAACACTATTTATGGGTAATTCCTCTACCACCCAAGTTGTTGGAAAGGGCATTATTGAATTGTACCTCACTTCTGGAAAGAAGCTCACTCTTCAGGAGGTTCTGCATGCACCTAAAATCACCAAGAATCTGATTTCTAGTGGGTTACTAAACAAGCATGGCTATAAGCTTGTTTTTGAAGCTGATAAATTTATTTTATCAAAGAAGGGGATGTTTGCAGGCAAAGGGTATGCTGAGAATGGAATGTTTAAATTGAACCTATCTAAAGAAATTACTTCTGTTTACATTGTAGACTCTTTTACATTATGGCATGCTAGATTAGGTCATGTGAATTATAATGCACTTGATCGTACGATTAAATTAGACATGCTTCCATCAAGTATAAAAGATAATAAAATTAAATGTGAGATATGTGCAAGAAATAAACTCACCAGAAAACCATTCTCAAGTGCTAATCGGTTTTCTAATGATTTATTAAGTTTAGTGCATTCGGACACATGTGATTTGAACACTAAACTAGCTAGAGGTGGTAAGAGATACTTTATAACATTTATAGATGATTTATCAAAATATACATATGTCTATCTACTTAAAACCAAAGATGAGGCATAAGCAAAATTCAAGGTATATAAAACTGAAGTTGAGAACCTCTTTGGATTGAAAATAAAAATAATTCGAAGTGATAGAGGAGGGGAGTACTTTAGTGCCGAGTTTGATGATTATTGTGAAAGCAATGAAATCATACACCAATGTACAACTCCTTACACACCACAACTACTGAAAGGAAGAATCAAACTTTAATGGACATGGTTAATGCAATGATTGATCATTCTGGTTTGCGTTATAATCTTTGGGGTGAAGCACTCCATTGTGCTACATATATTTTAAATAAAATACCTTCTAAGAAAAATAGGATGTCCTCATATGAATTATGGTTTAAAAGAAAACCAAATTTGACATATTTTAAATTGTGGGGGTGTTTAGCTTATGTAAGGTTACCTGATCTAAAACGGGATAAGTAAGGTTACCTAAATTCCAAGGAAAACTAAATGTGCTTTTGTTGGACATGCAATAAATAGTAAAGCATATAAGTTTTTAGACTTGGAAAATAACATTATTATTGAATCTAGGGATGCTGAATCTTTTGAAGATATTTTCTTTAAGGATTCAAGATCTCTAGAATCAAGTTCTTCTAAGGAACAAGTTCCTAGAGAAAATGGTAATCCTTCAAATGAAGAAGAAATTGAGATTCGAAAGTCCAAAAGGATTAGAAAAGAGAAAAGTTTTGGTCCAGATTTTATGACTTATTTAGTAGAGGGTAGTTCTAAACTTATTTCTCATGAATATGATGTTTGTTTTATCATGGAAAATGAGCCATCAACTTATGAAGAAGGATTGAAATCAAGAGATTCAGTTTTTTGGAAGGAAGCTATTGATGAAGAAATGTTATCAATAATGTCTAATGATACTTGGAGATTAGTAGATTTACCACCTGGATCTAAACCTATTGGTTGTAAATGGATTTTCCAAAGGAAATTGAAACCCGATGGATCCATTGACAAATATAAGGCAAGACTTGTTGCCAAAGGGTTTAGACAATCCAAAGGAATTGATTATTTTGATACTTATGCTCTAGTAGCAAGGATTTCATCAATAAGGATGCTAATATCATTGGCTTCTATTTTTGACCTAAAAATTCATCAAATGAATGTGAAAACAGCGTTCTTGAATGGATTTTGGGATGAAGAGGTATACATGGAACAACTCGAAGATTTCATTATACCCGGTCAAGAAAAGAAGGTATGCATGCAAGTTGATAAAATCATTATATGGCTTAAAACAAGCACCAAAACAATGGCATGAACGTTTCGATAGTGTAATATTATCAAATGGTTTTAAATTGAATGAGGCCGATAAATACATTTACTCTAAAGAAATTGGTAATGAGAATATCATTATTTGCTTATATGTTGATGATATGCTTATTTTTGGTAAAAATGAGGAATTAATTAAATCAACAAAGACATTCTTAGCATCACATTTTGACATGAAAGATTTGGATATTGTAAATTTTATTCTCGGTATTAAGATACATAGATTAGATAATGCATATGTGATGTCTCAAAGTCATTATATTGAGAAATTATTGGTTAAGTTTAGTCATTTGTGTGACAAGATTTCAAAAATTCCATTTAATCCTAGTCTAAAACTTGGATATGACAAAGGAAGATGTGTATCACAACTTGAGTATTCTCGAGTCATTGGGAGCTTAATGTATGTCATGCATTGTACAAGGCCTGATATAGCTTTTGCTGTGGGCAAATTAAGTCGATACGCAAGTTGTCCAAGTTTAGAATATTGGAAAGCAATTTCCAATGTGTTGGGTTATTTAAAGTTAACCAAGGACTATGGATTACATTATATTGGAAGTCCTTCAGTGATTGAAGGGTATATTGATGCAAATTGGAATAACATGGATGAAGGATCAAAATCCACAAGTGGTTGGTTATTCACTCTTGGTGGAGCAGCTATTTCTTGGGCATCAAGAAAGCAGACATGTATCACTCACTCAACAATGGAGTCTGAGTTAGTGGCACTTAGTGCTGCATGTAAGGAAGCCGAATGGTTGAGAAATTTGATGATTGACTAGTCAATGTGGCAAAGTCCCTTACCTCCTATTTCTATACACTATGATAGCCAAACAACGTTATCAAGAGTGTCTAGCAAGTCCTATAATGGAAAATCAAGACATATTAGTCTTAGACATCAAACCGTGAGACAGATATTGGAAGAAAATACTGTTACGGTTACCTATGTACGATCTTGCACGAACTTGGCAGATCCGTTTACTAAAGGCCTTAATAAGGATTTGATTCGTAAGACGTGTGTTGAGATGGGATTGAAACCATTACAATGAATCATTAAAGGATGGCAACCCTACTTAAATTCACATATGGTGTTGTTTTAGGTTCAAAGGGAAAAACAAATCCTAAGGGTGATTGTTATAGCAATATCCCATTAAAAAAATGAAAAGAATAGTGCTAGTCCTGTAATGAATATGGAAAGATTGAGCTAAAGCTCTTAATGAAGTCGTATGAAAGGTGTACTAAATCTACAAGAGCACCCAGAAGAATTCACCTATATAAGTGTTAGGTGAGGCCGCTTTTGTCGGGGTTCCATGAACTACCTATAGCACTTATGAATTTGGGGTAACTCGCATGGCCTTTATCGCGTGGCTGACAAAGAAAACTGAGCATAATATGTTAGTATGTGTACATTCTCCGGTTGTGTCACAAAGTCTGATAGTTCAACGATTTTACATCTACTATTCAAACCGATATAACTTTGAGTTTGGATCACTATGTGGAAGTTCAAACCCAAAAGATACTTTCACTTAAGTATTGATATATGTTAAATGATAGCATGTGCTTTGAAATGAGTTGGGGATTGTTGGATTATTTCAACCCCCAACGTTCAACTCTTCTTGTTGTTGAGTTTGGCACTAGTTGATTAGGAAGAATGTAGGAAAGTAACTACCAAAAGATAGTTTTCCTTGAACGGTTAGGAAAATAACTACCGAAAGGTAGTTTTCCTTGAATGGTTACAACTGGTTATGAAGAGATTGTTGGAAACGTGCAACGCAGCAGAAGCGTATAAGGGACTTCATAGACATAAACGATAGCTTGAGATCTCTCTGATTTGATCTCTAATAATCAGGAACGAAGGATGGAGTTAGCGAGTTTGATACTAAGCTCAAACCTGCGGATCTTCCACTGTATGCACCAATCCCCAAACTTGGATTGAGAGGGTGGTCTCTTTTCTCCAAGAACCTGAAAAACACAAACCAAAACTAGTGGAAACGATTAGAGAGTAGAGAGGCCAACTGGTGTCTCAAAACTTGTGTTAACAAAACACACACTATGTGTGTATTTATAGGGTTTGGCCACACCTAGGGTTTTCTCCCTAGGTGGGCCGGCCCCTAAGCCTCTCCCTCTCCTAATTTCGGTCCGTTTTGGTTTTCATGTATCTTCTAGTATTGGGCTTCTGGGCTACAGTGGGGACCAACTAGGAAAAATAAAACATGGGCTTCCTATGAATTTAATTATCAGCCCAAACCCATGGACACAATTATAATTCATAAATTATAATATATTCCACTAAAATATTATAATTGCACTCCCCGTTTTATCTCAAATTAAATCTGAGCCTTTCGTTATACTTGTTCATAAATTCCTCGTGTTAAGTTACAGATACCCGTCAATTAAATATGCCACTGACATATAATATTTAATTGACATCTTTAAATATTTCCTTGATCTCACCGCTTAACTTATTTGATGTGTCGGATTAATTAAAATCCACCTACAGGGTTTTGACACAATCTCAAATCCTATAAGCATTCTCAAGAGGGTATCATCAATCCATAATTGGACGTGAATTTTATTAACAGATTATTTTCCATCGTACAATTAATGCGGTGGCCCAACTCACTTGGTGTTTGTTGGCCTGTACAAAAAGACCTCACCCTTTAGTAAATCAAAGTCCCGTACATTAAATGCACATGTACTAATAATCTTTAATAAATTAAGAATATGAACAATTCTATAGCGTTTGTGTGAGTGTACAATTTTCCATATAGTCAGACTGGGAAAATTGACTCACACGTAGTCCTGATCAATACACTCCAAGTGTACTGGTATAGTAAGTTCAAGCTTTGCCGCTCTCCGTAACCAAGATATGTATACTTAAATACTATACCATAGCCAAGCTGACGGTTTGTCCAATTCCGTCTTTGCTGTGATCGCTTACTTATATTCGATAGGAACTTATGAATTGATCTTCCGTGTGCAAGCTTAGACTCTACACGCCAATTCATATACCATATAGAATAAAAGACACTGATGCCAATATGTCTTTTCTCATTTTAAATTCTAAATATATTTTATTCAAATAAATAAATCGAGTTTGAATATTACATAAAATAATGGCCTTTAGCATACTATTCCTATCAATCTCCCACTTTTGGTCAAGGCCATGACGACATCACCTATCCGTACGATCTCTCATATCAAGTGATACTTGCGTTCAATATGTTTTCCTTTTGAATGAGCCCTTGGTTCCCTTGAATTTGCAACTGCTATGCTATTATCACAGTAAAGTGTAATAGGCGACAGAGTTGTACGCACCACATTCAAGTCTATAAGAAAGTTCCGGAGCCACATTGATTCTTTAGCTGCCTCAGAGGCTGCTACAAATTCAGCTTCTATAGTGGAGTCAGCAATACAAGATTGCTTGACACTTCTCCAACTAATGGCTCCACCTCCCAATGTGAAAACATACCCTGAAGTTGATTTCCTGGAATCTTTGTCTGACTGAAAATCTGAATCTGTATACCCAGTGGGTATAAGCTCATCAGACTTGTAAACTAGCACATAATCTCTCAATCTCCTTAGGTACTTGAGTATGTGCTTTACAGTAATCCAATGTTCCATACCTGGATTAGACTGATATCTGCTAACTAGACCAACCATATAACATATGTCCGGTCTAGTACACATCATGGCACACATGAGGCTTCCCACTGTCGAAGCATATGGTACTTGACTCATTTTCTTTATCTCATCAGCATCCTTAGGACACTGATCTCGAGATAAAGTGACTCCATATCTATAAGGAATAAATCCTTTCATGCCGAATCTTGCCAGAATGGTGTCAATGTAGACTCCCTGAGATAAGCCCAACATTCTTTGTTTCCGATTTCTTAGTAATTTGATCCCAAGAATGTGGCCGGCTTCTCCCAAATCTTTCATTTTGAATTGACTACTTAACCAGACTTTAACAGTAGATAATATAGCTACATCATTTCCGATGAGTAATATATCATCTACATAAAGTACTAAGAATACCACCACACTTCCATTGCTCCTCCGATAGACACAAGGTTCATCAGGACATTGCTCAAATCCATAGGATTTTATGGCCTGGTCGAATCTTATATTTCAAGACCTAGATGCTTGCGTGAGTCCATAAATGGATCTCTTAAGCTTGCACAACAGGTGCTCTTGGTTTCTCGCTACAAATCCATCTGGTTGTACCATATAGATGCTTTCATCAAGACTTCCATTTAGGAAAGTTGTCTTGACATCCATTTGCCATATTTCATAATCACAATATGCTGCAATGGATAAAAGTATCCGGATAGATTTAAGCATTGCTACCGACGAAAAGGTTTCCTCATAATCGATCCCTTCTTTCTGAGTGTACCCTTTCGCAACAAGCCTAGCTTTGAAGGTTTCAACCTTCCCATCCACCCCCTTCTTTCTCTTGTAGATCCACTTGCAACCAATGGGTTTTACACCATTTGGTGGTTCTACAAGTTCCCAGACTTGATTTGAGTACATGGACTCCATCTCAGATTTCATAGCTTCCTTCCAAGATATTGCATCTTTATCTTGGAGAGCTTCTTTGTAGTTACTGGGATCAGTATCTTGTTCAGTTGGGATCATTTCATACACTTCACCCAATAGAGCATACCGACTAGGTAATCTAGTTACCCTCCCACTACGATGAGGCTCTATTTGTTCGTTTGGAGTATTTTGGTGTGATGATTCTGTTTGATTTGTATCAGGATCTTCACGCTGATCTGGTTTATTCCCCAGCATGTCCTGATCATCCCTCTAAATAGAATCAATTTGGGATTCCCCAATCCTCCCACTATTATGTGGTACTGGATTGTTATCCTCAACTGGTGTTTCTTGAGTTGTTTGGTTTCCTTGTGTTTCCCCTCTTAATTCTTCAAGAACAATCTTACTTTAAGGTTTGTGATTCATCATATAGTCTTCTTCTAAGAATCGGGCATTGGTGCTGACAATGACCTTCTATTCTTGATTCCAACTTCCAGTGTTCCCTACCAGCACATTGGCCGGACTACCCCATATCTGTATATGGGCCAAGCTAGGCTTTCACCCTGTCCATAATTCAGTAGGAGTAGTTGGTACTGACTTAGAAGGAACTAAGTTCAGAATGTAGGCAGCTGTTTCAGGGCATAGCCCCAGAAGAAATTAGGCAACTCAGAAAAACTCATCATCGATCTTACCATTCCATAAGAGTCCTATTCCTCCTTTCTGCCACACCATTTTGTTGTGGTGTGCCTGGCGCAGTCAACTGGGATGTGTGCCTGGCGCAGTCAACTGGGATGAAATCCCCTCTGCGTTTAAGTATTCCATAAACTCTCCCGAGAGGTATTCGCCACCACAATCAGATCGTAATGTTTTGATACTCTTTCCTAAACGCTTCTCCGTAACTGCCTTATAGCTTTTGAACATCTCAAAAGTTTTAGACTTACGGTGCATTAGAAAAATGTATCCATACCTTGAGTAATCGTCTATGAAAGTGACAAAGTACTCATAACCTCCTCTCGCTTGGATAGCCAATTATTGAAGAAGTTCCATGAGATGCTCGAAGGAAGAAGAGAAGATAGTGGTGGCTGCAATAAATAAAATTGTAGTACAAGCTTCCATTGACAGAATTGTAACAAAAAAAAACTAATGAAAAAGAAATGATAGTAGAAGATGACGGTTGTTTAGCCACTAATAAAGAAGAAGAGTTGAACTGGAATAATTTGAAGGTAGCACCGGCCAAATTAGATGATTTGAAGGCCGAAACCCAAGATCCTTTGGAAGAAGTGAACTTGGGGGGGGCGGGGGAAGAATAGTCTAGAGTCACTTACATTAGTTTTACCTTGGATCCATCTATCAAGGTAAAACTAATAGCTTTACTTCATGAGTTTCATGATTGTTTTGCTTGGGATTACCAGGAAATGCCAAGGTTGAATAGAAAGGTGGTAGAACACCGGCTGCCCATCAAGCCAGGATATAAACTATACCAGCAACCATCTAGAAGAATGTCTTCAGAAGTGGAGTTACGTGTCAACGAAGAAATACAGAAGTTGGTTAAGGTCGGCTTCATACGGCCAACCTGGTATGTTAAATGGCTATCCAATATTGTACCGGTAGTTAAGAAAAATGACAAAATTCGTATTTGTGTTGATTTTCGTGATTGAAGCACTCTTACACCTAAAGATGTGTATGTTATGCCAATTGCTGATATGCTCATAGATAGTGTGTCTCAACATGAGCTACTATCTATAATGGATGGTTATTCTGGATATAACCAGATATTTATTGCAGAAGAAGATGTTTCAAAAACGGCATTTAGATGTCTAGGAGCATTGAGTACCTACGAATGGGTAAGGATGCCCTTTGGCCTAAAAAATGCCGGAGCCACTTACCAACGGGCAATGAATGCTATTTTTCATGACATGATAGGCAGGAAACTGGAAGTTTATATTGATGATATCATTGTCTAGTCAGTCAAGGCCAATGACCATATGGTTGATCTCAAACTTGCATTTGAAAGGATGAGGCAGTACCAACTAAAGCTCAATCCTTTAAAATGTGCATTTGGAGTTAAAGCTTGAAACTTCCTAGGGTTTTTGGTTCATCAGAGACGCATGAAGGTTGACCAAAACAAAGCTAAAGCCATATGCCAAGCTCAACCACCAAAGAACAAACAATAGCTCCAAAGCTTTCTTGGTCAGGTAAATTACGTTAGAAGATTTATTTCTAATCTTGCAAGTAAGACCAAAGTATTCTCAGAGCTGTTGAAGTTAAAGAAGGATGATGCATTCAGATGGGAGCCAAAACACGAAGAGGCTTTTCAAACCATCAAGGTCTACCTAAGCAAACCTACAGTTCTCATGCCACCCAACAGGCACAAACCATTGAAGTTGTATATATCAGCTACTAATGATTCCATTGGGTGCTTACTGGCTCAGGATGATGATGTTGGAAGAGAAATGGCAGTCTACTACCTGAGCAGATTGCTGATAGATACTGAAAGGTCATATTCCGTGGTGGAAAAACTCTGTCTTGCATTATATTTTGCATGTACCAAGTTAAGGCACTACTTGCTTCAAACTAAGTTGTATGTGATCTCAAAAATGGATTTGATCAAGCACATGATGACCAAGCCATTGTTGACAGGAAGGATAGGTCGATGGTCATTGGCCTTGATAGAATTCAACTTCAAATGGAGACCACAACAGGCAGTCAAAGGGCAATCACTTGTTGATTTCCTTGCTGACCACCCATGCCTGGAAATTCCGGAGACTTTACAAGGCATGATAGATACGCACACTACACCAATCTTTGAAGATGAAGGTGAATAGGTGCTAAAATTTTATGGGTCTAGCACTGAGATGGCTATTGGAGCTGGGGTAGTCATTCAATCCTCAAGAGGTACAAAAACCACCTTAGCTTTTAATTTAGATTTTGATTGTACTAACAACCAGGCAGAATATGAAGCACTGATCATTGACTTGGAGATCTTGCTTGAATTAAAAGTAAAAAATATTCTAGTGGTTGGAGATTCTCAATTGGTGCTAAAACAGCTGGCTGAAGAATACAAATGTGCTAGTTTTACATTGGCTCCATAATACAGTACAGCTTTGCAATTCCTTGATGACTTCCAAGAGGTGGAGTTGAAGTACATTCCACGAGAACAAAATCATGAGGCCAATGGATTGGCCCAACTTGCTTCTGGTTCAATACTTCCAGAAAGTTTGATACAACAAATCATCACGATGGAAAGACGATCTCATCAATCTATCAGAAAAAGAGGCATGGTAGTTGAATGCCTAGCTCTTGACGATCAGATGGAAGATTGGAGGAGAGATATCATTAACCATCTGACATATCCCAATGATCCAGTATCCAGAAAGGTCAAAGTGTTGGCACAGAGCTAGGTAATGATCGACGATGAACTTTTTAGAAAAGGAGTTGATGGTTTGTTACTTTGCTACCCTAGTTTTAGTGAAAATACGAAAATAATGCAACAGGTACACGAAGGTATCTGTGGCGCATATCAAGCCGGTCTAAAGATGAGATGGTTGATCAAGAGACACGGCTATTATTGGCCGACCATCCTGAAAGATTGCATTAAATATGCAAAAAGCTGTCAACAATGCCAGAAATTTGGTTACCTTCAAAAAGCACCAGAGGCGAATATGCAGCCTATCATTAAACCATGGTCATTCGGAGGGTGGGCACTTGATATCATTGGAAAAATCTTTCCTGCCTCATCTAAGGGTCATCATTTTATCCTGGTGGCTACCGATTATTTCACAAAGTAGGTAGATGCAATATCTCTAAAAAAGGTCGAACAAGCAAAGGTGGTAGATTTCATCAAAGAACACCTTATTTTCAGATTTGACATTCTAGAAACCATCACAACTGACCAGGGGACGATGTTCACTGGAAGGGATGTCAAAGCATTTCTAGAAGATTATGGAGTCAAATTGCTCACATCTACTCCATACTAAGCTCAAGCCAATGGGCAGGTAGAGGCTTCGAATAAGGTAATCATCTCTATCTTGTAGAAAACTATTGAGGATAATCCCAAAGCATGACATAAGATACTACCAGAGACATTATGGGCCTACCGTATATCCAAGGGAACAAACACTGCAATAAGCCCTTTTGCTCTCACTTATGGGCATGATACAGTACTACCTATGGAGCTGGTGGTCTCATCTTTGAGGATCATGAAACAACATGATCTTGTTGAATATATATGTTTGAGTGATTACAAAAGCATGATTGATTGAACTTTGATCCATGATGTGCATGAGAAATCTTAGACCTATATGTCCTACCCAAAATGCATGAGAATTTGATTTATTGAACTGATATGGACTAACATTGCAAGAGGCCCTAACAAGGCTTACATAGCATGTCTTGAGTTTAATTGTGTGTAGGATGATCAAGTTGACCAAGTATCAACATGGTGACCTTAACCGAACTGTAATGAAGACTTTATCATGGTCAAACATGATTAAGAAAGTCATTTTCGTGGTCAACCATGGTCACAATATGTAAA
Source organism: Tripterygium wilfordii (assembly GCF_013401445.1). Lineage (NCBI taxonomy): Eukaryota > Viridiplantae > Streptophyta > Magnoliopsida > Celastrales > Celastraceae > Tripterygium > Tripterygium wilfordii. The sequence continues at coordinate 8,809,378 of NC_052239.1, read as the reverse complement.
GAACATATTGGAGCTAAAATGGAGCCAATTAAAGAAAAGTTGACTTTCTGGCCAGAGTCAAAGTCAACGGACTGACGTGGCAGATGACATGGACGTGATGACATGGCACATGAAGTGGATACATGAAATGGATTAGTGGATCCAATAAGAACTACAAGTCAACAATAGATATTTAAAGCCAAAAAGCAAGAGGAGACATGCAATAAATGCCTCACATTTTCAAGACCTCTTTTGCTATAAAAGAAACATAGTTTGCTGGAAAAACACTTTGGAAAGAGACAAAGGAAGGTTATTTATTTCAAAGGTCTTCCTCATCCAATGGCCCACAATCCTTCCCTCTAAAATATCTTTTTGATCCATTGGCCCAAGATTAAACCTTTTCACTACACATTTTATCCAATGACTATCTTTAAACCTTCCTCATCTAATGGTCATTATTCCTCCCAGCAAAGAGAGACTTGTTGTAATCATTTTGACACTTCTTTAAGGCTTCTGACATCTGTATTGATCCAAGGGTCCATATTTTTCATATCTAATCCAATGGCCCTCATTTCATGAGCTTACACTCCACAATTTCTACAAAAATTAACTCTTTGTCCATGGTGCATAGACTTGGCCGAAAATTACACTCTCTCTCAAGTGTTCTTCATCTTCTAAGCTTTCATTCTTTCATTCATTCATTCCTTGATTACATACTTTATTTTGAAGAGAAATCATACACACTAGCCAAGCAAAGCTTTATTGTTACTCTTGAGCCTTTCTTACCTGATTCTTATTATTTCCTCAAGAGCCATTTCTTGCTTGCACAATATGATTTCCATAACATAAAAGGCCATTCTGAAACTTTCATTTCATACATTTGAGCCTTCATCACTTGATTCAAGCTAGTTGCTACATATTAAGGTCCACAAACCCTAGCAACTAAAATACTACAAAGCTGTCCAGATTTTCACCATACCATATCCAGCTACCTAAGAGCCTTATTTGAACCTAAACACTACCATATCTAGCTACTCAAAGAGCCATACCTTGAGCTTAAACTTCTTCTCTACCCGGTTGCCATAAAGAGCCTATTTGAGAGTTCAACTTGTTGATTTGTGTTCTCGGTGAGACCGAGGTGTATTGTTGATAAGAGTTTGTGTGGAGAGCTAGAAACCACACTGATTGTAAATTTTTGGTGTTTGGCTTCAAAACACTAGTTGTATGAGTTCCACTTGACTCAGTTGAACAAGCCATAGTGGAGTATTTCAAATTCCCAAGGGTGACTTGGGGAGGGAAGTAGGCTTGGGTTAAGCCGAACCACTATAAATCTCTTTGCCCTCTTTACTTTATAGAAATTTCATTTTAGCATATCATGCTTGAATTGCATACTTGAAATTGGACATCTAGGGTGCTAGAAACAAGCTTGTGCATACATTTGTTGAATATGATTTTGTACTTCATTACAACCAGTTTTGGTGTGTGATATTCATATTTGATCATTTGACTTGATTCTTGTTATTAAGTTTGCTTTATGTGATTATCTTTGTCTATATTTATATTCAACTTGTTTAAATTGCTTCCACTTAGGTTGAAACTCAATTGAAACATAAAAAGAGGTGACTTAGTCTAAATTTGATTAAGTCCACAATTCACCCCCTCTTGTGGTGCCATCCGATCCAACATATCTATCTACCGAAGAATATTCAGAAGCTATGAACATGGAGCTGGAACAATTGGATGAAAGCAGGATGGAGACTTTGAACAGGATGATAGTCCAAAAGAAGAAGATAGCAAAGGCCTTCAACAAGAAAGTAAAGAAGAAAATGTTCCATGAAGGCCAAATGGTGTGGAAGGTGAACCTACCACCAGGAATCAAGGACAGAGAGCTAGGCAAATGGTCTCCAAACTAGGAAGGACCCTTCAAGGACCACAGAATTCTCAAAGGCAATGCATATTAGCTGACAGACCTAGATGGTCAGCCACATAAGAGATTTATCAATGACAAATACTTAAAGCCATATTTCCCAAGCATTTGGGAATCTACATCTGTAATGATATAAAAAAAATATAAAAGCAGGCTTTTTAGCCGCAACTATGAGCTGGCCTTAGCGGCCGCTTATTATGAATAAAAATATTAGATGGCCACAGGCCACACAAAAGAAATTGCAAATAAATGGTTAGCAATTATAAAAAGGAAATATCCGAAGTTAAGGCCAAATAATGGCCAAATTCAAGTACCAGCTAAATAAAAGACACCAATACAGATGGCAGTAAAATTATTTCTAAGAAACCAACCAAGGCCAAATAATGGCCAAAATCCAAAAATCAATTTAATATATGCTTCAAAGTCGACCAGGTATTCTGATGTGCCTAAAGGCGTGCTTGAGTTAACTGTAAATCTGAAGACCAAGCTTGAGCATCCGATAGTCGTGACTTGATGGAAGAACCCAGAGTATTGAGGCTTTGCTGAGCGTCTTGGAATTTTTCATGCACCTGGTTTCTTGCATCATACTACTATAAAATCTTCTCTTTCAAACCTTGGATCTTGAGTTCTAAAGCCTCAATTTCTTCTTGAGCAGCAATGATGTGCTTTTGAATCCCACGGTCTTCAGCAGCTCAGAATTGGCAAGTAAAGTTTCATAAGCAGCTCGGTCGTTAGATAAACCTTCCAACTTTCTAGATAAAGCTTGCTCTAGAGAATAATCTTGATGAAAGGCAGTTGGTAGATGATGCAAATTATGCTCCAGACGAATGAGCCTACTTTTACTCTCGGGAGTTATTTGAGGATCTGCCAACAGAGTCTTCACATGCTTTAAAGCTTCCTTACCATCTGCTTCTTGAACATCTGGAAGAATTTTCCTTAAAAAGCTAGACCAACCTATTGGTGGCATGCTGCAGTTCTTCCCCAGTTGGCACTTTACTAGCAAAAGGGGGTGGAGTTAGGAAGGAGAAGTCCAGACCTGCCAATGGATTTACCACATTGGTTGGAATAATGGAGGTAAGTACTTTGAATGATGTTGCTGCCTGCATGCATAAAGTACTGTCATAAGTATCAAAGAATTATTTGTGGTAGCAAAATAAAGAAAGTGAAAGACATCAACCTGAGAAGAGAGAGGAGTAACTGAGCCAAAAGGTTGGTTAGAAATCTTAGTAGTAACAATTGGCTCATCTGATGGAGGAACTCCTGTATAGCTGGTGGAAATCTTTTCACTCTCATCCTAAGAAGCTTCACTATCATCATCTCCTAAAATTGTAACAGGCTTTGAACTGGATTGGGTGATCTTTTTAATTCTAGTAGAAGATTGTTGAGATCTTCTCACAGCCACCACCTTCCTATTGGTTTTTGACTTCTTCTTGGGGGAGATTGACTCACTTTTAATGTTCAATTTTCTAAAGAAAATTGGAATAGCAGGGATAGTTGCACAGTATGTTACCAGATCAGAATCACATAGACAAACAAGCAAATAGAAAAAGAGGTAAAGAAAACATACCAGGTGTAACATCTGCAATGTCTGCCTTAGATTCAGTATTGAGATAAGGAAGTGGATCAAGTGGAAGCAGACCTATGTAATACCTTTCCCTCCAAGATAGATAGTCAGAAGTACAACCAGGACTAAACGATGGTAGCAACTGAAACACAAATCTTCTCAAAGCATTATTATTTGCAGCCACCTGGTTCTCAATCCTTTCTCTGGACTGAATACTGGTCCTCTCTTCTCCAAGAGGGTTGTAATGGGAAAGACGTTTAAGAGCCATATTTTGAGTATAACTCAACTGCCTAGCATAGAGTTGAGGATTGTAGGCCTCAAAGCCACAAGTAGGGTTCATGGGGTTATCAATGTTAGCACCTTCATGGAGATACCTGGGTGTAACAAGACTGGCCCAGAAATCACGAAGGATATGGTCCATCACCATAGATATGGTAACTTTGGAAGATAACAATGGCATCAAAGGACCACTACGCAAAGTATCAGTGAACAAGAAATATTCAGAATCAGGTCGATTTGAAGGCAAGGACAAGAAGAAATTGAAGATTTCTACAAAAGACCTATCACTAGTGCAAGCTAAAACAAACTACCCATAAGAAGTGAATTTGGCAGGTTGTCGATAGTCAGGATCACGTAAAGCAGGGAAATAAGTAAACAACCAAGGTTGAAGAATCCAAAGGCTACCAAAAAAATGATGGTAGTAGGGTTTCTCAAAGGTGAGCAAAGAAAGATAGTGATAAATACGGCCTAGCTAAATACTCCCTAAAGCTACATTTTGACCTTCAGCTAGGGCGCATGCGAAGGGAAGATAATCTTTGACAGGTTGATTTGCAAAGGTACTGAAAACATACCTGCAGAGTAGAAACTACAAGAACAAAGCATGCTCTTTGAAGGTAGGTTCCCCAAGATGTTTTGTGGAGCTCAAACCTTGGTAGGAAAAAATTTTATTTTCCTCCATTACTCCTACCTCGATGATTCTGGCGGAAGTAAAGAGGTTGGGAGTATCTGGACCTGTAATGGGCAACCTAGTTAGGGCGTACATATCCCTTAGTATGATGGTCATATGGCCACCGGGGAAAGCAAAAGAATTTGTCAAACGAGACCAGAAACTGCAGGCCGTTGAAATCAAAGCTGGGTCAAAGGGAATTGGCTCAAGAGTCACATCAATAAATCGATTGAGTCCTTGCTTCATCCATTGTACACCAAAGGTAGTTCGAAGTCGATTGACCCAGTCTCTCCATCCCAGAGGAGGTTTGGGCCAGGAACGATGTCGTTCTAATATCGGTAGCTCATTTGCACAGTTGGCAAGGAGTTCCTCACGAAAGAGTGATGAAAAGCTTGTTAGTTTTTTGGTGGAAAGATGGGAGTCAATAGGAGCAGTATTTGGAAGGAAGGAAGCCATTAATAGAAGAAGGAAAGAGGAAAAGGCGAGGGATTTCTCAAACAAACCAGGAAGTAAACAGGCGTGTAGGATGAGGGGATTAAGAAGCAGCAGCTGATCAAATTAAATGGGGTAAGAGAAGAGTTTGAATTTTAAATGGATTTTATTTGATAGTAACTAATATTTGAGCAGTTTAATCCAACTTTGAACAGTTGAATTCAAGCTAGGGGGGCAATTGTTGGCACCAAAAATATGTTGGGCTTAATGGGCTTAAAACATGTGCAAGGCCCATGGTGTAGCCTATTATGATTTGAAGTGGTGCAATCTATTATGATTTGGATTGGTGGAACCTGTAAACCCATATTGGAGAGGAAGAGAAGCCCAATTGCCAGAAAAATGGCCCAAGAAGAAGTGTGCTGGAAGTGGTCCACGTAAAATGGAAGAAGTTGTGGCAGTTACTACAAGGTGGTCCAGGTGGTAGCTTATGAGAGAAGTAAAGGAAAAATTGATATGAAGAGGTGGTAATGACTTCTAATTGATAGAAAATGGCACAAATGAGGGGTTAACTGCAGTAAGATCATGGTTTACGGAGGGAGAATTTCGTGCAAGACAGAAAGTATAAAAGCTGGTAGACAGATAGATAGAGGGACACACACAAACAATCAGTCAAATAGACAACAAAAACTGAAGCCCAAAAGCACTTTCAAGCTTCCTAGCATTTTAGCATTCCAATTACTTTCCAAATCCTTGTCAATTTTGAGCAAATATTTTGTTGTTCATTCCAAATTCTCTTGTATTTATTCCTTGTCAAGTTTCAATGCCAACCATCGTTGTGTAAATTGTTCTTGGTGTCTATTTATTCTTCTTCATTTCAATCTCAACAAAGCGCACTTCAGTGGAGTTGGGGAACCTAGAACTATTGAGGTTCCAAGATAGTTCGTTCAATTGTCCAGATAGAAGTCTTATTTATATTTGGTGCATTTCATTCAAATTAGTGTAGGAAACTATAAGTCTTGGCACACCTGCAAATCATCATCACCTTGGGTCACTTTTTGTTGACAACACATACATTAACAAATAAACGACCTTCTATTGTAAAATGAGTCCTCTTTCGCTTTCTTCTCCTCCTTTTTTCATAGATATACACGAGTTTGATATATATGCCAAGTATTCGAGATGGTGATGAAGAAGGCAACCAAATTTTGCCAACGAAAACATTCATGTTTTTGTATTTTAAGTAAAAATGCATGTAACATTTCATTCTCATTTTCGGCCACTTCATCAAAACACGTCCCCCAATATAATTTGTGTCCCCAATATCATTATACCATTATGGTAGCTCTTACTAGTGAAACTAGTCGGGAGCTGCGTAATACATGAAAATGCCAACAAAAATACAAATTTCAAGTTTTACCAAATATATAATATATATAATTCGTGAAGTTCTCTTACACGGACACTTGTACATGAGAATATCTATGAACCACATACGATACCGTTTTCTCTCCTTCTCGTCTTCTAGTTTTAGTTGGCTATAGTTTCCTGACAACTGACCAACCAAATTGAAGCTCGGACCACAATGATCAAAATCCTATAAGTCTTGGCCATCGACGTTTCGTATTCTGACCAGAATCAAGCACGAAAAGTGCTGACTACCGCAAGGAATAAGCACCCCAATCTGGCCACCTAAGCTGCTGTCGAAGGTAAGCACCATCACCTGCCATAAACGGGGACAAAGAGATGGGAAGGAGAGAGAAGTGTTTATGTTTCTCATCTCAGTGTTTGGTTAGAAACAACAGCTGCGATTAAAAGGTTTGTTCCACTGGACTTGTCATAGTTTCGTCACTTTAAATAGGTTGTCTATGGTACGATATTTTTTTGTTTCATGTTATTCATATTTTAACTTTTTTTGACTGTTTCTTTTATTTGCATTATGGGTTTTTTTTAGTGTTTCTAACAAAACCACACCATTGTAGTTGCTCTTATTAGTGAACAAATATATTACCCTAGGAATAAGGCTAACTAATTAACTAATTGTTGAAATGAGAGCTATCATCGATTTGATGGTTGAGTTTTCATCACTCTAACTTATTGGTCACAAGTTTGAATCTTTCTCTTCTAGTGTCCGAAATCCCACCCCATACAACCAACCCTATTGTCTACTATGGGTTTGTCGATTCTCATGGATATATCGGACCCGCATGAGTTTGTTCCTCCCAAGTCTAACAAACTGACCGAAACCCAACCCACTTTGGAAAATACCTAGTTGATTGTATGGAAATGTGCTTACTCATATAAATCACTCGGTAACTAAAATAGTGCGTGTGTGTACTTATTCCAAGTGTAGAATAGTCGGCAACTAATAAAATATGGGAGTCCGTAGTCGAATCCACAAGGAAGCAAAATGTAAATTTTGGTGGATGAATGCAAACAACTAACTAAAGAGCTAAACGCAAAGAATAGCAAATAAAATGCAAGAAAAGTAAAAGGAGGTTGAATGACTCGACAAGCATGTGAACATGTATCCAAACTAAAACAAGAGTGAAGACAACAATTAATTAAAAACATCTAGCCTCTAATCCTTCCCAATGGATACTCATTTCTTATGCTCAAGGTACAGTTACAAACACGCACAACCATACACAATGCATTGTTCGATACCATTAACTATGCATATGCAAAGGAAATTGGGCATGAAGACTTCGATTCCTACATAGAGGCCATCGGGCCTCTTGGTCTAAGATGAACACAAAGGGGTAGGCACCTAGTCTTATGGATTAATGTTCCCCCTTGGGGCTCAGCTTTTCTGGCACCCTAGTTTCACACTCAAAGACCAATTAACCATAACTCTCCCATGCATATTCCGTAAATTCCATAAAATCCCATCATCAATACAGACAATTAATGGTTATGCAATTTAACTCAATCAATTGGGGAAATCATGCATTGGGTATTAACAATTCCTAATCAAGCATGTTAAATCAAGTTCCTCTACTACACAACACACCAATTCTTATGTATTAATGTTCCCCCTTGAGGCTTAGCTTTGTTGTCGAACCGGATTCACACTCCGAGTCTAAGAAACACAATAAAACATGTTCTTCTCTTGCACTCATACATAACTATCACAAAATCGAAAGAGAGATCGAAACTACGACTCTTTAAGCATACCTCAAGCAATCAAAACTTTGCATCCACGCTTCAGGATTAGAAACTAGAAATCAAACCTAGCCACTCATAATATTGAAGATAAACAACCAATTTTATTGATCAAAACTAGTGTTTATAGCAAAATCAAGAGAAAGCTTAACAAAAACTAGAGAGTATATAATAACCTAAGAGAGAGAATGGGATGGAGGCTACTCCCCCAAAAGGAGACCCCCTTACAAATGACATGTTCTTAGGGTTAAAACAACATATTTGTTTATGAAAATACCTAAGTAACCTTACAAGATCAATCCCCATTGGTTACAAATGAAGAATACCCGAAAAAACCCTTAAAAACTCTTCAGGTCTTTTTGATTAGCCTCTATTTCATTTTATGAAGCAAGTGTCCGGACATCTTGAGGAGGTGTCCAGACACCTTCCTGTTGCCCTGCACAAAAAGTGTTGTAACTTGTCCGAATTAAGTCCGATTCGTACAAAACCAAAGGGAAACACTTTTAAATGTAAAACTAAACTAAAACACAATAAAATACATTAGTTGAGTGCTAAAACAACCTAATTAAAGGTCATTGAAATGTCAAAATAGAGGTCAAATCAGTAGACATTTGTCTAGCCAATGTGGGTTGTGAAAAATGAAACAATTATGTCCTTAGTTAAACCTCATATTTCCCTCAAACTTGTTTGTAAACTTTCCAAGAAATTGTTGGCCAATCCGTTGGTCGTTCAACTCTAGAAACCTAATTTGCCAAAGTTCCCAACTATTTATTTTGTTATAAAAGAAAAAGAAATAACACAACAAATGTAGGAGCATGTACATGTTTTTGTGACTTTTCCTTTTGGTGGGATAGTTTCAAAATTATTATTTATTATCTCAATATTTGGTCAACATATTTTATAGCTGTCACCTGGACATATGCGATGTTGTAGAATCTTTCTCCACGCGTTGTTAAAATAATAGACAGCCCAACAAATTCGCAAGTGTAAATTGTCCACTAACGTATCGTGTCGACTGGTCGGTAGCACAGAATCGCGCGATTCACTTTCCACCTCGCGCGACACCGCACGTAGTTGTTTAACCAATAAGCAACTTCACTTCCTTCACACATCATCATTATGACCTCACCGTAATTCTTTTTTACTCTGTAAGTTTCTAAGAAACCGACTTAATTTCATTGGCTTTATCGTACATTACTTCTTTACTTTTCAAAACTTGGGTGGCTATAAATATGGGATCCATCTTCAAATTTCAAAGCCGCTGATAGTTCATTTACAGAGTAAAAACATGAAGCTCTTGCTATCGCGTCGGTGTCCACGTTCTTCTTCAAGAATTAAGAGTGGACGAAATTGGGTGTGCAAGAGAAGTCCCAGAAATATTGTCCGCAAAAAGCCCAAACGATTTCTGAACAGAAGGCAATCGGTAAGTGCCAATTCGATCTCTTAGTTTGATGTGCAAATTAATTTCTAACACGATGATTGATTTTTTTTTCTTGGCAAAAGCAGAATAAGAGAGTAGGGATTAGGAAAATAAAGGAATGCATAGCACGGCTAAAGTCAGAGATGCTGGAGATCAACGTGGATCAAAAGAGCATTGCAGAGGGACAGAAACAGGTGCGGAAAAAGTACGAGGAGATTCAAAGAGAACGGGAGCAACTGTGGAAGGAAACAGAGCTCATTTCGCAACAGAGTCATGGTATTAGAGTTCGTTTAAATTTAATTTTCGAAATCATGAGAGCAAGGGTTGAGAGCGATTCTGCCAAAGTTGCTCAACTTACTCTCCGTCTCAGGTTAGTAACCGAACATGAATATGATGATATTTAACTAATTCTCAATTAGAGGCTAATACAATTATAACTTTGATTGTCAGGAACTTGATAGCAAAGCCAAAGGAACAAAAGGAAGTGTTGATGCCGGATGGAAATAATATTTAGGCCTATGGCCATGAAAATGTTTCCAATTTATGTGGTTTGTTGTGATATGTGTACTAAAGAGGAAAGGCTAGACTATTAGGTCTACTAAACCCCAGTGAACATGTTTGACCATGCGTTGTCAAGACAATATTTGGACATATCTCGTTCAAATATTGTTCTATCTCAACGGCTATGTAGACACGTGTCGTCGGGTGTCAGTCTAGTTGATTCTCATTTGTGCATTTCTACCAAATGATCAAGGGTTTGAATCTTATGGGTAGCATTTGTGTGTGCATTTATGTGAGTGTGTGTGGGCTGCATATGTGAGAGTTGATGGGATATATAGATAGTTCATGTGAGTGTTTTTAGTATCAGATAAAAAAAAAATGGCTATGTAGACAGCGTTTTAATAGTGTCAGAACCTGTACTAGTCTTGTCGTTCTTATATCGTTGGTTGAAGTCTATATATATCTATCTGTGTGTGTGTATATATATATATATGTCATGTAAGATATCTTCTTTAATTAATGAAAATAATTTCTTCACAATTCTTTATGGTATCAGACCAACAAGATTCCACCCGAGTTAAAAAATTATGTATATATGCTAATAATGTTTTGAATGAAGATTGTCTTCTAGTGGAAGCAAATATCATAAATCTTTTACAACCAACAAAAACTGAGTAAATCACTTCAAATATAGAGTTGCAAAGCTTTATGGCAATTCGTTAGCATAAAAAAAACAACTACTCCACAACAACTTCAATCGCACATCTTTACGGGACCAAGAACACTCGAGAGTTCTATAACTCCATATACATAGATATTTAAAAGGAAAAAGATCAGAAAAAGCTTTGTACTTTGAAAAAAATTTCAATCAATTCCCTTTATTATATTTCAGATTAAACAAATTCCTCTACTTTTTTGTAAGCCTTCATATCGAATTTCCGTCAAGTCGATGCTCACGTGAGGAAGAATATATGACATGACTTCTATTTTAAGAAAATGAGAATGATGTGTGATATTGCTTGGCATGAGATAACGTCTTAAAAAACCTATGTACTTTGATGCCGGAAGGAAAAAATATTTAGGCCTATTGACTATGTAAAGGTTTCTAATTTTTGTAGTGTGTTGTGACGTGTGTAACAACGAAAATGCTTACCTTCCATAAAAGTAAACATACATAAACCTCCATAAAGGTGGCATGCCTAGTTAGCATACTTACGTGTTGATAGAAAACAATACTATAAAAGATTGAAATAATATAATAAAGGTCTGTGTTAATCAAAAATAATGAAATTTCTCTTATTATACAAATAATTCAAATGTTTTTAAAATAAACAATGAGATTTCTAATGCTATACCAATACTACAATAATGTAATTTAAGTAAAAATATATGAAACAAGGATTTATGCTTCTTTGAAATATTAATTTAGTTTAAATTCCACCTTATAAGACCTAATTTGAAGAACAAAGTATTTCCATTATTTTTTAGTATTTAGATTGTTACTACATTGTTTTTTTAGTGTTTTAGCTTGTTATTACATTAATTTTCATTGTTTCAGATTTTATTACACAGTTTACGAAAATAGTGTAATTGGAAAGAGTTTTACGATGATTTCAAATATGTATTTTTTTTTCAAAATCTAACATGAATTTTAAGAGAAAACATTTTGAAATTTCATTTCAAAAAAAAAACTTTAAAAAATGTGATGTCATGTGAGAGGACAGTTGACTGTTTATTTGAATAATTAGGGCATTTCAATAAAAAAATTACACATGTAACAAGTTTACATATCATCTAACACATGTGGCATGCCACGTAGATTATGTATGATTATGAACACTTATATTATGTTCTATAAGTGTCCAATTGTCAATTTATATTATAATTATGGCCACTTATATTATGATCGAGTATTGAAAAGATACAACATGAAATTTTGTTCAGGTAATGATGCTCCTATTGTCAAAAGTGATAAATTCAATGAAAAACAGTGCCCAAAAATGAATTGGACCAAGAATATATAAAGAGATTTCCTTATGCGTATGCTATTGGGAGTTTAATGTATGCACAGTGTAAAACCCTAGATTTTTCAAGGGTCTAGAAGATCAAATTTTGAAAGTATGGGGCAAATTCAAAAATTTGGAAAGGAGTATAATTGAAATAGAAATAATGTATGTGGAGTAAAACTCATATTAGTTGAAATATGAATATATATATATATATATATGTGTCTGTGTGTGTGTCTGTGTGTGTACACATACATATGCACTAAACCTAAGTCTCCATCTCGGGATCACCAAAGGAAAAAAAGAAAAGAAAACCTAAAGCTGTTGTTGGCACTAAAAATATTATGGGCTAGGCCTAGTCCATGTACAAGGCCCAAGGTGCAGCCCATACGGTCCATCATGTTTTGAAATCACCCACAACCCATGAGTCCATTATATTGAGAAGGAGATAAAGCTCAGTTGATGAGTAACTGCACAGGTGGAGTTGTGTTGGGAGTGGTCCATGTAAAATGGAAGAAGTGGTGACAGTTACAACAAGGTGGTCCAGGTGGCAACCTATGAGAGAAGTAAGGGAAAAACTGATATGAAGAGGTGATAATGGCTTCAAACTGATAGAAAACGGCACAAATGAGGGGTTAACTACAGTAAGATCATGGTTTTTGGAGGGAGAATTTCGTGCAAGATATAAAGTATAAAAGCTGGTAGACAGACAGAGACAGACACACACAAACAATCAGTCAAACAGACAACAAAAACTCAAGCCCAAAGGCATTTTCAAGCTTCCTAGTATTTCAATTACTTTCCAAATCCTTGTCAATTTCGAGCAAATATCATGTTGTTCATTCCAAATTCTCTTGTATTTATTCCTTGTCAAGTTTCAAGACCAACCATCGTTGTGTAAATTGTTCTTGGTGTCTATTTAGTATTCTTCATTTCAATCTCAACAAAGCGCACTTCAATGGAGTTGGGGAACCGAGAACTATTGAGGTCCCACGATAGTTCGTTCAATTGTCTAGATAGAAGTCTTATTTACATTTGGTGCATTTCATTCTAAGTAGTGTAGGAAACTATAATCCTTGGCACACTTACAAATTATCACCACCTTGGGCCACTTTTTGGTGACAACAACATTTTTTGGCACACCTAGTGGGACTGGAGAAAAAGAATCTCAAAACTACCATGGCACCGCGCACTCGCTTGTCAGGAAAAGAACCAATCGCTGGGGAGAATCCGCAGGAGGAAAACCCACTGGCTGAGATGGAAGAGTGATGCAGCACGTGTGGCCCACACTTTTCTATTCCGCTTTGACGGCACAAGAAGTACCGCTGACGCAAGAATTATTCTAGGGTTTGGTTTGGTTTGTACGGCAACTATATAATTTGCTATTTGCTACGTTTCCTACTTTTGGTAGAATTATTCTAGGGTTTGGTTTGGTTTGTACGGCAACTATATAAGTGCCTATTATGTTTTGCATAAGACAGTTTTGGTTGATGAAATAAAAGCTAGAGAATTATCTCTAATCGTCTATCAACTTGGCATTCTTCGAAATCAACAAGGCATAAAAGGTTTTGTGCTTGGTATTCTCTTGTGTGAGAATCAACAAGGACAAAAACTTAATCTATTTGTGTGTTTGTTATCTTCGCTTGTTCCACCGCTGCATCAGTTGGTATCGGAGCAGCCAGGTTATCATGCCGCCAAGGAAAGGACGTGGTGGAAGAGGCCGAGGTGATAATGATCCAGGAGACTTCGAACGGCTTGTCCAACAAGTGGAGCGTTTGACACGGCAGATGGAAGCCCTTATAGTTCATCAGGGTCATCAGGAGATTGATGATTATGAGGAAGGCCTCGTCAATCCGTTCGGTGATGAAGAGTACGGAGACGACAACCAACATAACGTCCAACGTGAGAATAAACGGTGGGATGCCGGACTGAGGATTGATATTCCAGAGTTTCATGGTAGCCTTCAACCGGAGGACTTTCTTGATTGGTTAAATTCAGTGGAAGAGGTGCTGGAATTCAAAGAAGTTCCCGAGAATAAGCGGGTGTCCTTAGTAGCAACTAGATTTCGTGGACGTGCGTCCGCGTGGTGGCAACAATTAAAAACAACACGTTTACGGCAGGGCAAAGAGAAGATTGAGACTTGGAATAAACTGAGAAAACATATGCGGGCCACGTTCCTACCCCCTAATTATTCCAAGCTAGTATATCAACAACTCCAAAATTGTAGACAAGGTAATCGAACGGTCGCGGAATACACCACTGAATTTTACGAATTATTGGCTCGTAGTGATATTAATGAGACTGATGAACAGCTGGCCTCTCAGTAAATCGGGGGACTGAAAACACAACTACAAGATGTGGTGAACCTATTTGACCCTTTTTCTGTCGCTGAAGCGTATCAGCGTGCGACTCAACTAGAGAAGCAAATGTCTCAAAGGGTCAACAACGGTGGGCAGTGGTCCGACAGCGGCACGAGAGCCTGGGGTAGTACAACAACCCCACAACGTGCACCAACATCTCAACCAATAGTACCCAGAGTACCTTCTGGTGCTCCGCAGGGCAGGGCCCAAACTGTCGGTCTCAAGCGTCCTGGTCCTCGCTGCTTTAAGTGCGAAGAGATGGGACATCGCATGGCTGAGTGTAAACGAGGAGATAAATTCGGCAAAGGTTTGTTCATTGAGCAAGATCATGAACAAAACCAAGAATACACTGAGATGGAGCATGAGCCGGTGTATGATGAGGAGCCTCAAGGGGAAGTTGTTGAAGAATTCGTCACTGGCGACACGGGACCACTGCTTGTGGTGAGACGAACTTGTTATGCACCCCGTGATTCAGATATTAGTGACAGCTGGCTCCGTAACAATGTGTTCCAAACAACATGTACTATCAATGGAAAGGCTTGTAAGTTGGTTATCGACTCTGGAAGCTGCGAGAATGTGGTCTCAGAAGAGACTATTAAGAAGCTAAGTTTGGAGACCCAACCACATCCTCAACCATATAGATTGTCTTGGCTTCAGAAGGGAACAGACGTGACCGTGGCACGAAGATCCCTCATTCACCTCTCTATTGGGAATAATTACAAAGATAAAATATGGTATGATGTGGTGCCGATGGATGCAGGCCATATCCTGTTAGGACGACCATGGGAGTTTGATAGATCGGTAATTCATGATGGCCGGAGAAACACTTATAGTTTCATGTTCAACAACATTAAGATAACCTTATTACCCGCCCGTGAGCAAGCCCCAAAAACAAGTTCTGGCAGCGGGTCCCCTATGCTGTTGTCAAAAAGAAATTTTTTGTGTGAAGTTGAGGAGACAGGGATCATCTACTTGATAATGGGCCGTGAAAGAAACAACAACTGTCCGGACATACCAGCACCCGTGCAAGACTTACTGTCCCAGTTTCGCAATGTGTTTCCGGATGATGTGCCATGCGAGTTACCTCCGTTGTGGAAAATTCAGCACCAAATTGATTTAATGCCTGGTGCAACACTGCCTAATAGGCCACATTATCGGATGAGCCCAAAAGAACACGAGGAATTACGCCGACAGGTGGAAGAGTTATTGGCTAAAGGGCATATCAGGGAGAGTCTAAGTCCTTGTGTTGTACCAGCACTACTCACACCAAAGAAGGATGGCACATGGCGGATGTGTGTGGACAGTCGGGCAATAAATAAAATTACTGTGAGGTATCGTTTCCCTATTCCTCGCTTAGATGATTTGCTAGATCAATTGAGTGGAGCTATAGTGTTTAGCAAACTTGACTTAAAAAGTGGGTATCATCAAATTTGAGTTAAGAGTGGTGATGAGTGGAAAACAACGTTCAAGACTCGAGAAGGACTGTACGAATGGTTAGTTATGCCATTTGGGCTTTCAAATGCCCCTAGCACGTTCATGCGAATAATGAATGAGTTGTTTCGTCCTTTTATTGGGAAATTTGTAGTGGTTTATTTTGACGACATCCTTGTGTATAGCCCGACACCGGACTTACATCTCCAGCATTTACAAGAAGTCTTGACAATTTTGCGACAAGAGAAGTTCTATGCAGCTGCCAAAAAGTGTTCTTTTATGACTGACAGAGTATTATTTCTCGGCTTTGTAGTGTCGAAGGATGGAATATTTGTCGATGATTCTAAGGTCGAGTCCATCAGAAATTGGCCTATTCCACGGACCTTACAGGAGGTCAGGAGCCTTCACGGTTTGGTTTCTTTTTACCGACGTTTTATTCATAATTTTAGCACCATTATGGCACCCATTACTGATTGCATGAAACTAGGACAATTTGTTTGGACCATTGAAGCAACTGCAGCCTTTCACCAAATCAAAGATTTGTTGATCTCGGCCCCAGTATTGGTCCTACCCGACTTTGACAAGACTTTTGAACTACATTGTGATGCCTCTAAAGTCGGGATTGGGGCTGTATTAAGCCAAGGAGGCCGGCCCATTGCATTCTATAGCGAGAAATTGAATGGCTCTGGGATGAACTACAGTACATACGATATTGAATTTTATGCGATTGTGCAGGCTCTTAAGCATTGGCGTTCATATCTAGCCCATAATGAATTTATCCTTTTTACGGTCCATGAAGCGTTGAAGCATATTAATTCTCAAGACCAGTTATCTGCTCGCCACGCAAAATGGGCTTCGTATCTACAATAATTCACGTTCGTTCTTAAGCACCGATCTGGCGCCCTCAACAAAGTGGCTGATGCATTAAGCTGCTGGTCTACTCTTCTTACAGTAATGCGGAACTGTGTGGTGGGGTTTGATTCTTTACGGGAGCTTTTGCTTACTGATCCTTATTTTGGCCCGATACTACGGGATGTAGCTGCTGGCCTGCGTGCAGATTTTGTCATACACGACGGCTTTTTATTCAAGGGCAATCAGCTTTGTGTTCCTGCCTCCAGTTTGCGTTTAAAAATCATACAAGAATTACACAATGAAGGCCATATGGGAAGAGATAGGACCATTCAGTTAGTCATCAGATCATATTACTGGCCAAGTGTTCGACGTGATATAGTTCGGTTTGTGGCAAACTGTCGAACGTGCCAATTGTCTAAAGGGGTGGCCACTAATGCTGGCTTATATCTGCCACTACCGGTCCCAGAACAACCGTGGGAACACCTTAGTATGGATTTTGTTCTTGGGCTTCCACGCACGCAACGAGGTATGGACTCCATCTTCGTGGTTGTAGATCGTTTTTCAAAGATGGTTCACTTTATTCCTTGTAAGAAGACTACTGATGCTGTTAATGTTGCACAATTATTCTTTCGGGAGGTCTATCGACTCCATGGATTGCCCGTTTCTATTGTGTCTGATAGGGATACGCGATTTCTTAGTCACTTTTGGCGATGTTTGTGGAAAATTGTTAATACAAAGCTGAATTTCAGTAATGCATATCACCCGCAGACCGATGGACAAACCGAGGTTGTCAATCGATCTTTAGGAAACTTGTTGCGCAGCCTCGTGGGTGACCATTTGAAATCGTGGGATCAAAAGTTGAGCATGGCGGAGTTTGCTTTCAATCATTCTCATAATCACAGTACGGGGTTTAGTCCATTCTTTATTACTTATGGGTTCAGCCCACGTTGTCCACTTGACCTCGTCCCAGTTCCAGATCTGCACCGAGTGCATGGGAAGGCTGAAGTTCTGGTGGAAAATCTTCAGCATGTTCACAACATGACCAAGTAGCGGTTAGAGGATTCCAATGCCAATTACAAGCATTTGGCTGACGCTAAGAGGCGTCATGTTGAGTTTGAGGTGGGGGATTTTGTTTGGGCCATCCTCACTAAAGATCGTTTTCCAGTCAGTGAATATAATAAACTGGCTGCCCGTAAGATTGGGCCTTTAGAGGTGATTTCAAAAATCAATCTGAATGCATATCGGCTTAAACTTCCTAGTCATATCCGTACTGCCGATGTTTTCAATGTCAAGCATCTTGTTCCTTATCATGGCGATAATTCTGAAGATGATGGCCTAGATTCCGGGGCTGAATCTTCTCCACCTGGGGAGGATGATGCAGCACGTGTGGCCCACACTTTTCTATTCCGCTTTGACGAACACAAGAAGTACTGCTGACGCAAGAAGTGCCGCAGACAACTTTGCTTGGTCTCCAAGTTACTTAGTTTCCTATTCTACTTATTATATAATTTTCTATTTGCTACGTTTCCTACTTTTGGTAGAATTATTCTACGGTTTGGTTTGGTTTGTACGGCAACAATATAAGTGCCTATTATGTTTTGCATAAGACAGTTTTGGTTGATGAAATAAAAGCTAGAGAATTATCTCTAATCGTCTATCAACTTGGCATTTTTCGGAATCAACAAGGCATAGAAGGTTTTTTGCTTGGTATTCTCTTGTGTGAGAATCAACAGGGACAAAAACTTAATCTATTTGTGTGTTTGTTATCTTCGCTTGTTCCACCGCTGCATCAAAGAGGCTGCCAATGATGGTAGCATTGAAGAAAAGCAAGAGCTCATTGAACTACCAGCTGGCTTATCTGATGTAGCCACCATTTTTTATGAACAGTTGGTCAAAACCTTCAAAAATCTGGAGGTACGTTCTAACCAAACAATTGAAGATGCCATGAAACAGGTGGAGCAAAAGTTTGAAGATTTGACTACGCGGGGGGGAGGGGGGGGGCAATTTCCATCACAGAAAGGAACAAACTACCAGGCTGATCGTGGTTACAACAAGTACACTCCTCCTCCAATGCGCTCTCCATCTGGTAATGGTCAGAATTTCAGGCCTGTTGCATACAGAAATACTAATCCTATGAACAACCCAACTGCCTATGCAACCACTGAACTTGCTGGACCAGGAGGCAACGTCGCTGCAGGGGTGGGTATTGCTCGTAGGGTTCAACCTATTATTCCACCACAAATACCACCTGTTGATTTGGAGACTCTCAGACAGTTAGTTCAAGATTTATATGGCCACGGCCTTAGACAGGTTGGTAGGCCAGAGTATCACAAACCCTATCTAGGTTTTGTGGATAGGGAGAATCCTTATCCACGAGGATTTAGAGTACATGATTTCACTTTATTCTCTGGAGAAGAAGGGTTGTCCACCGTGGAGCATATCGGTCATTTCACTGTGCAATGTGGTGAATTGGCAAACTATGACAACTTTGACAACCTTCATCTCAGGTTATTTCCAAACTCTTTGATAGGAGCTGCTTTTACTTGGTATTCCACATTACCAAGAAACTTCATCAACACATGGTGGGAGATGGAACGATCATTTCATACTCAATTTTTTAGAGCTGAACTAGAGGTGTCTGTGGCTGAGCTATCTAGATTGGTGCAGAAGGCAGGAGAAAAAACCGATGCTTATATTGCTCGTTTTAAGAGGCTGAGGAATAGATGCCGCATCTATCTACCTGAGTCAGAATTTGTCAAAATGGCCCAGCGAGGATTGGACATTAAATTGCATAAAAAATTGTAAGGTATGGAATTTTATGACTTTTATGAGATGGCAGCAAAGGTCGCAGAGTATGAAGAATTGTTGAAAGAAGAAAGTAGGAGAAAGAAATCTTCTATGGGAACTTACTACCAGGAGATGGAGATGGCTGCTGCAGAGGTGACTTTAGAAAAGAAAGTGTGGGTTTGTCCCGCATTATCCAAACCAAAAGCAACTGACCAACAAAGAAACAACCCATGGGTGGTAACAACAATTACACTTTTGATGTGACTACAATGGAGGAGATTTTTGATTTTTTATGGCAGGAAAAGTTTGTTACATTTCCAGCTGGACACAAAATACCATCTCAGGAGGATACAAAAGGGAATGAGTATTACAAATACCATGACCTATGGTCCCATACCACCAACAACTGCTGGACTCTGAAGAGCATGATTCAGGAGAAAATAAACAAGGGTGTCCTGCTATTCCCTGATAAGGAGTTGAAGTTAGTAGATGAAGATTCATTTCCTCCAGTAGCGACCACTATGCATGCAATTGATGTAGATCTTCGTGACTACCTAGAACTTAAAAGGAAACTGAAGAAGAAATCTCAGGTATGGGAACCAAAAGCTCATAATTCTCAAAATTCTCAAGTCCACAAGGAGAAGAAGGGATGGAAACCACGCTATGTGCAACGAAAAGCCAGCACCATTACCAACAGATGATAGTTGGTAAAACATAAGAAGTTTCCAGCACCTCTAACAAGAACTCAATTGAGGAGAAAATGGAGGCAGTATGCTGCCTATATGAGGAGTCACTACAAACCTCTAGTGGTTCAACGCAGGAGCTGGACATAGGTTCGCAAAGAGAAGAAGCAAGAGGATAATCATCAAGTGAAAAAGGATCAACCACCTGCAAATGAGTTCATGGTGGGAGCAATTCAGGTACCATATGAATGTTCTACTACTACTTTAGTTTTGCCAACTGCTTGGTAGGATAAGAAGCACATAAAAGAAAATCAAATGCCAAAGCGTGACCAGCTAGGGAAAGGTGATCAACCTTTCAGCTCAGTGAAGGTGCAGATAGTGGATGAAGAAACCCCCAAAAGGGTTATCTTGGAGAAACCTTCAATCCAAATGTCACGACACATCAAGCCATTGTATGTCAGAGCATAGATGAATGGCAGGCCGATAGACAGAGTCTTGGTGGACAAAGGTTCTACAGTCAATATCATTCCATGATCAGTTCTCAAGCTGCTGGGTAAGAAAGAAGATGATTTAATTCCAATTGGCGTGACTATGGCACGCTTTATAGGTGAAGTTACTAAGGCAGTTGGTATACTTCTAGTGGAGCTGACTCTCGGGCAAAAATCTTCCATGACAGCTTTCTTTGGATTAATTCCAATTGGTGCATTCCATCCTCACTATATCAGCTCTTGGTGTGCTGGAGAGAAAATGATGTAGAAATCATTTGGGCAGACAACTAGCCATTCAAGATTACATCAGATCAGGTGGAAGCTCGCTACTATCATGCCCAATATGGACCAATTCAGTTCGCAAACAAGAAGGAAGAGATGCAGAAAATTACAAGACAATTATTGCAACCAACGACCATTGTTCCTTATAGGCCGAGGAGATCAGCGCCAATTATTGAAGAAGTTCCATGAGGTGGTCAAAGGAAGAAGAGAAGATAGTGGCGGCTGTAATAAATAAAATTGTAGTACAAGCTACCATTGACAGAATTGTAACAGAAGAAATTAGTGAAAAAGAAATGATAGTAGAAGATGATGGTTGTTTAGCCACTAATAAAAAAGAAGAGTTGAACTGGAATAATTTGAAGATAGCACTGGCCAAATTAGATGATTTGAAGGCCAAAACCCAAGATCCTTTGGAAGAAGTGAACTTGGGGGGGCAAGAAAAGTCTAAAGTCACTTACATTAGTTCTACCTTGGATCCATCTATCAAGGTAAAACTAATAGCTTTACTTCACGAGTTTTGTGATTATTTTGCTTGGGATTACCAGGAAATGTTAGGATTGAATAGAAAGGTGGTAGAACACAAACTGCCTATCAAGCCAGGATACAAACCATAACAGTAACCATCTAGAAGAATGTCTTCAGAAGTGGAGTTGCGTGCCAAAGAAGAAATACAAAAGTTGGTTAAGGTCGGCTTTATACGGCCAACCAGGTATGCTGAATGGCTATCCAATATTGTATCGGTTGTTAAGAAAAATGGCAAAATTCGTATATGTGTTGATTTTTGCGATCTAAACACTGCTACACCTAAAGATGTGTATGTTATGCCAATTGCTGATATGTTGATAGATAGTGACTATCTATGTTGGATGGTTATTCTGGATACAACCAAATATTTATTGTAGAAGAAGATATTTCAAAAAGATATTTAGATGTCCAGGAGCATTGGATACCTATGAATGGGTAATGATGCCCTTTGGCCTAAAAAATGCCGGAGTCACCTACCAACGGGAAATGAATGTTATTTTTCATGACATGATAGGTAGGAAACTGGAAGTTTATATTGATGATATCATTGTCAAGTCAGTCAAGGCCAATGACCATATGGTCGATCTCAAACTTGCATTTGAAAGGATGAGGCAGTACCAACTAAAGCTCAAACCTTTGAAATATGCATTTGGAATTAAAGCTGGAAACTTCCTGGGGTTTTTGGTTCACCAGAGAGGCATGGAGATTGACCAAACCAAAGCTAAAGCCATATGCCAAGCTCAACCATCGAAGAACAAACAACAGCTCCAAAGCTTTATTGGTCAAGTAAATTATCGTAGAAGATTTATTTCTAATCTTGCAGGTAAAACCAAGGTATTCTCAGAGCTATTGAAGTTAAAGAAGGAGGATGCATTCAGATGGGAACCAAAACAAGAAGAGACCTTTCAAACCATCAAGGCCTACCTAAGTAAACCTCCAGTTCTCATGCCACCCAACAGGCACAAACCATTGAAATTGTATATATCAGCTACTGATGATTCCATTGGGTGCTTACTGGCCCAGGATGATGATGTTGGAAGAGAAAGGATAATCTATTACGTAAGTAGATTGCTAACAGATACTGAGAGGTGATATTCCGTGATGGAAAAACTCTGCCTTTTATTATATTTTGCATGTACCAAGTTGAGGCACTACTTGCTTCAAACTAAGGTATATGTGATCTCAAAAATGGATTTGATCAAGCACATGCTGACCAAGCCATTGCTGACAAGAAGGATAGGTCGATGGTCATTGGCCTTGACAGAATTCAACCTCAAATGGAGACCACAACAGGCAGTTAAAGGGCAAGCACTTACTGATTTCCTTGCTAACCATCCATGCCTAAAAATTCCTGAGACCTTACAAGGCATGATAGATGCACACACTACTCCAATCTTTGAAGATGAAGGTGAATGGGTGTTAAAGTTCGATGGGTCTAGCACTGAGATGGCTATTGGAGCTGGGGTAGTTATTCAATCCCCAAGAGGTACAAAAACCACCTTACTTGAACTAAAAGCCAAAAATATTCTAGTGGTTGGAGATTCTCAATTGGTGCTAAAACAACTGGCTGGAGAATACAAATATGCTAGTTTTACATTGGCCCCGTACTATAGTACAGCCTTGCAATTGCTTGATGACTTCCAGGAGGTGGTTTTGAAGTACATTCCACGAGAACAAATCATATGGCCAACAGATTGGCCCAACTAGCTTCTGGTTTAATACTTCCAGAAAGTTTGATATAACAAATCATCACGGTGGAAAGACGATCTCATCCATCTATCAGAGAAAGAGGCATGGCAGTTGAATGCCTAGCTCTTGACGATCAGATGGAAGATTGGAGAAGAGATATCATTAACCATCTAACATATCCCAATGATCCAGCATCCAGAAAGGTCAAAGTGTTGGCACAGAGCTATGTAATGATCGAGGGGGAACTCTTCAGAAAAGGAGCTGATGCAAAGATGAGATGGTTGATCAGGAGACAAGCCGACCATCCTGAAAGATTGCATTAAATATGCAAGAGGCTGTCAACAATGCCAGAAATTTGGCAACATTCAAAAAGCAACAGCGGCGGACAAGCAGCCTATCATTAAACCATGGCCATTCAGAGGGTGGGCACTTGATATCATTAGAAAAATCTTTCCTGCCTCATCTAAGGGCCATCATTTTATCTTGGTGGCTACTGACTATTTTACAAAATGGGTAGAGGCAATACCCCTGAAAAAGGTTGAGCAAGCAGAAGTGGTAGATTTTATCAAAGAACACCTTATTTTCAGATTTGGCATCCCAGAAACCATCACAACTGACCAAGGGACAATGTCCACTGGAGGGGAGGTTAAAGCATTTCTAGAAGATTATGGAGTCAAATTGCTCACATCTACTCCATACTATGCTCAGGCCAATGGATAGGCAGAGGCTTCAAATAAGGTGATCATCTCTATCTTGCTGAAAACTATAAAGGATAATCCCAGAGCATGGCATAAGATACTACTAGAGACATTATGGGCCTACCGCATATCCAAGAGAACAAAAACTACAACTAGCCCTTTTGCTCTCACTTATGGGCATAATGCAGTACTACCTATGGAGCTGGTGGTCCCATCTTTGAGGATCATAAAGCAACATGATCTATCTACTGAAGAATATTCAGAAGCTATGAACATGGAGCTGGAACAATAGGATGAAAGCAGGATGGAGGCTTTGAACATGATGATAGTCCAAAAGAAGAAGATAGCAAAGGCCTACAACAAGAAAGTGAAGAAGAAAGTATTCCACGAAGGCCAAATGGTGTGGAAGGTGATCCTACCACTAGGAATCAAGGACAGAGAGTTGGGAAAATGGTCTCCAAACTGGGAAGGACCCTTCAAGGTCCACAAAATTCTCAAAGGCAATGCATACTGGTAGGCAAGACCTAGATGGTCAGCCACATAGAAGATTTATTAATGGAAAATACTTAAAGCCATATTTCCCAAGCATTTGGGAATGTACATCTGTAACGATATAAAGAATGTAAAAGCAGGCTCTTTAGTCGTAGCTATGAGCTGGCCTTAACGATCGCATATTATGAATAAAAATATTATATGGCCATAGGCCACGCATAAAAAAAAAAGAAAAAGAAAGAGGGCCAAAAAATCAGCTTTAAATCCAACTTTGAACAAATGAATTCAAGCTGGGGGCACTTGTTGGCACTAAAAATATTATGGACTAGGCCTAGTCCATGTACAAGGCCCAAGGTGCAGCCCATACGGTCCATCATGCTTTGAAATCACTCACAGCCCATGAGCCCATTATATTGAGAAGGAGATAAAGCTCATTTGATGAGTAACTACCCAGGTGGAATTGTACTGGGAGTGGTCCATGTAAAATGGAAGAAGTGGTGACAGTTACAACAAGGTGGTCCAGGTGGCAACCTATGAGAGAAGTAAGGGAAAAACTGATATGAAGAGGTGATAATGGCTTCAAACTGACAGAAAATGGCACAAATGAGGGGTTAACTACAGTAAGATCATGGTTTTTGGAGGGAGAATTTCGTGCAAGACATAAAGTATAAAAGCTGGTAGACAGACAGAGACAGACACACATAAACAATCAGTCAAACAGACAATAAAAACTCAAGCCCAAAGGCATTTTCAAGCTTCCTAGCATTTCAATTACTTTTCAAATCCTTGTCAATTTCGAGCAAATATCATGTTGTTCATTCCAAATTCTCTTGTATTTATTCCTTGTCAAGTTTTAATACCAACCATCGTTGTGTAAATTGTTCTTGGTGTCTATTTAGTCTTCTTCATTTCAATCTCACCAAAGTGCACTTCAGTGGAGTTGTGGAACCTAGAACTATTGAGGTCCCAACATAGTTCGTTCAATTGTCTAGATAGAAGTCTTATTTACATTTGGTGCATTTCATTCTAATTAGTGTAGGAAACTATAATCCTTGGCACACCTGTAAATCATCACCACCTTGGGCCACTTTTTGGTGACAACAGCTTTTCTCTCTCCCCACGGCCAACCACGCCACCTTCTCGGTCCGGTGAAGGAATAAGACACCGTGACCTCCAAAAGAACCGCCTCATTGCCAGGAACCCAACCCAATTGTGCACGACCGCCGTTAGCCATCAGAGCAACCAAAAAATCCACTAGAAACCCCTGGTATATAGGCCGTGGGTTCCAGCCTCTGATCCCGCAGTTTCAGATGCCGCCTTGGCACACCGATACCGCCTCTACACTCGTCGGAGAAGACATGAAGGATGGGGCTTTATCTGTTATGGAAGGGCTAGTTAGAGTCCATCAAGTATGGAGATGACCATCAACAGGAGGATGCATGAGATAGGTATATCTCTCTCTAGTTTTCTATCTCTACCAGCATTGGGTGATAGGCAGGGGGAAAATGATGCAGATTGAGATTGAGATATTTCAATTAAATATTTTATTTTGGTATTTTATGAAATCAATTGTTTGTAAATCAATTAGTATTATTTTTCTAAGAGTCTCGTATCTTTTTTATTAAGAGTACTTTTATATATTTGCTTTTAGGTATTTGTTTCCTATTAGAAGTGTCTAGGGTTTCGTTTAGTTTACTATTTAAGGTTGTAACCCTCATCGAGGAATTTCAGTTTTTGATTGAATAAAATTAAGAGACGGCTAGTCTTTTCCAATTCTTTGGTATTCGCTAGAATAAACAAAGTTTTGAAGCCTTAAATCTGGTATTCGTGTGTCGAATCAACAAATTTAAGTGGACATGTTCTTGGTATTCGTGTGTCGAATCAATAGGTCCAAGTATGTGTTCCTTACACCATGTCGCGCTGCATCAGAAAGTCATTCACTATAGGGGCGGTTGCGCTTCATCGGACTGATGCCCGATGTCCCAGTAAACCAGTGGAATCACAGGTTACTGGAAACAACCTCTGGTACCTACAGATTTTGAGATAGAGTCATAAAGGTGAGTTGCCAATTGATAAAAGAAATTAATTTCTTTAGATGTACACATGTGAACAAATGTGGCCGAATGGCCATTTTGGAACAAATAAAAAGATTGGTCCATTTGACCAAGTGCAAGGGTTTTGACCGTGGGGTTAGGAGAAAACTTGTTATGGGTTTTGGCCATTGAAAGGAAAAGTGGAGATTTGTTAGAATTTTGATCAATTTGATTAGTCTAGAAATTTTAGACAATTTAATAGTCTGTTATATACTGGTGGATTTTTAGGAGATCGAGAAGACGTAGACATGATAGACGCATTGTTCGATTTTGCACAGTTATCGAGGTAGGGGTTCTATATTTATTGGCCTCAAGTATCCGATATTTCTTTCCTCGTATGATTCCATGAATCGCTCATTTCACTTGACTAGTACTTGATATTCATTTTCGATTGTTTCATGTTCCGTTATTGGAAATCGTGGTCGTTACTTGTTTCGTCTTATCGTTTCGTGATCTCTATTTGTTGATCTCACAATATTGTTCATGATTGTAATTGTGGTTTGATATTTGATTGGCTATATGGATCTAATTATCCTTGTAGTTGGTTATCTTGTGCGATTGATTCTCATGACATATAAACTTGGCATGAAATCGTTTTGGTACTTTGGATTGCTAGAAAATGTTTTAAATAAGCAAATTTTATTCTAAAACTTTTTTGCCTTAAAATAAAATATTGAAAATATTATTTATATTTCTTTATAAGTTTATGTGTGAATCAAATAATAATATTTTGAATTTGAATAGGTTCTTCATAGAGCCTTGCATCATATTTTGGAAAATAAAATATATTTTCCAAACAAAGATTGAATCGTTTTGGGTGCATGAAAATTTCTATTGAAGACATGCATCATGATTGATTGGTTAGTTTGGATGGGTGTCAATGGTGTAGTTGGCATTAATGCGATAGCATTGTCGTTTGTTTGGTTGTTGGCTTTGTTCTTGTTAATTTGTGGTTTGTTGTTAGCTATGTTATTGTCATCTGGTCGGTTGTGGTTTGTGGAGTTGTATGGACAGTTGTTGGTGTCATGGTTTTCGATGGTTGTTCTGGACTATCATGTGCTGCTTTTGAGAATTGTGGATGTTTTGTGTGCCACGGCCTCCGATGGTTATTCCGGACTATCGTGTGCTGCCTTTGAGATTTGTAGATGGTTTTGTGCGCTACGGCCTCTGACGGCTTTCCAGAGTGTCGTGTGCTGCTACCTTTGATATTTGTGGATGGTTTTGAGTGTCATGGCCTCCTATGGTCATTCCGGACTGCTGTGTGTTGACTTTGAGAGATGTGGTTGGTTTGACGGCACGGCCTCTGATGGTTGTTTCGGACTACCGTGTGTTGCGTGTGATTGTTGCATTGGATGGTTTGTTATGTTAGAGCCGTGATGTGTATGATTGCATGCATATATAATGCTTGTTCATGTACAATATTTTGTTGGTATTGACCGTGAAATGACCATATTGAGTATTGTCTGGTATTTTTATCTTGGTTGTTTCGGTTGTTGTTTTGTGTTCAAGTAGATTTAATATACTCCTTATTTTGTTGGTTGTTTCAGCATTCGTTTATTGTTGTTCGATTCGTTTGTATAGGTATCTTGGTTCCTGTCGGGTACTTACCCCTATTGGGCTTTATAGCTCACGCTCTCTTTCTTTGTTTCCCCCACTTTCAAGTGAGTTCGTTGATGGTGACCAACTTCCGACGGTGTGATCGTAGTGACATGGATACTAGCATCTGTCGGGTTATGGGTAGTTTTTTCATGGTTGTTGTCGTTTAAGCTTCCGCATATTGAATTTGGTTGGTTGTTTGAATATTTTTATCATTTATTTTAGTAATAAATGCATTGTGAGGATTTTGGTAAAATTTTTGGTAGTCGAGGTTACTTTACACATAGACTTGTACAAGGTTGGATATTAGTTTTGCGGTGGGAATGCTAGGTAGATACCAAAGTAATTCAGGAATTGAGCACTGGAAGGCAACAAAAAAGGTTATGAGGTATTTAAAAGGGAAAAAGGATTATATGCTCATATATAAGCGATCAGAACAACTTGAAGTGATTGGTTACTCAGATGCGGATCTTACTGGCTCTATAGATAGTATAAAATCTACATCAAGGTTTTGTATTTATGCTAGCCGGTGGAGCAATTTCTTGGAAGAGTTTCAAACAATCAATCACCGCTTCATCTACAATGGAAGCTATGTTCATAGCATGTTTTGAGGTTACGAGTCATGCTTTGTGGCTGTGAAACTTTATCTCAGGACTTGTTAGGTGTAAAATACATCTATTTTTCTGGGCTTAAAGTTACAATTTTCTATGTTGTTTAGTGCAAAATACTGCCCATATTGGTATTTTTATGAACAGGTACTGCTGGAGGGTAAAGCTGGCATTGGACAGAATTTGTAACCTGTTTTGCAACCTATTGTGGCCGCAGAACGAGGGAATCAGTTTGCACGGTTAAGTTGTTGATGTGGCAAATACAGATGGGCCAACTCAGGGTTTTAAAGCTATATAAAGGGGTTCATGTGTTGGGGAGAACACACGCTGCAGCTGTAGCTGCAGCTGCTGGAGAAAACATAAACCTAATTTGGACATAGAGTGATGGCAAGAAGGAGGAGAGGAGGCACATCAAGTTGGGCGGTCCAATTCTTCAGCAAAATTCAATTCTTCCATTGCTTTGAACATTGTTAATGAGTATTTTGGTGGTTTTTATTATGACTATGTGTAGCTAAACTCTTTTCTAGCTAGGGTTTGGTAATTCTTCTACCATAAACCTTGTGCACAGATTTGATTGATAATCAGACTAAGTTTAATTCTTTGTCCTCTGGAATGATTGCTTATTTTCTATTGTTATGCATGCCTGACAACATCATAATTCTAGGAATTGTTAGTTAAACATATTCGGCCGACCATGACCCGGTGTTTGACGAAGTAACAAGAACTTGCGTAAGATCCAAATGTTGGGAACATAGGACATGATTGGGTAATAGACCACTATCCTAGATTGTGCAACTGTCGATTTCCTAGTGCTTATGCTTGTCTTAGGAAACTCTTAGGATAGACCAACCAAGACTCCTTTGATAAGAAAAGATCTTGCAACAAGACCAAAGTCAGAATCGTTGTTTAGGGAAATCTAATTGACTGCAGCTGGACCAAGGCCTTTCAATTGACATTGTTAAACTTTTAAATTGTGTGATTGCGTATTAATTTGTGTGCACAAGTGGAGGTAGTTGACAAGCCAAACCCAAGCTACTTTTCATCCATTGATATTTAGTTCAATTTTATTTTGTTAGCTAATATTAGAATTATCTGAGATTTAATTTACACTATTGTTAGTAGTCAGCTGGTAATTAATACAGTCTTCATGGATTCGACCCCATTCACTATTTTACTGTCTTTCGGTAGGTACACTTACGAGTGGGTTAAACCTGTCGGTATTGAGTCGCAAGTATTTCTTGTGATAAAAAGTATCGATCAAGTTTTTGGCATTGTTGCCGGGGACTATTAAGTTCATTACCGGTTGAGTCTTTGTCCTCTAGATTGATTGCTTATTTCCTATTGTTATGCATGCCTGATCGACATCATAATTCTAGGAATTGTTAGTTAAACATATTCGGTTGACCATGACCCGATGTTTGACGAAGTAACAAGAACTTGCGTAAGATCCAAGTGTTGGGAACATAGGACGTAATTGATTGGGTAATAAACCATTATCCTAGATTGTGTAACTATCGATTTCCTAGTGCTTATGCTTGTCTTAGGAAACTCTTAGGATAGACCAACCAAGACTCCTTTGATAAGAAAAGATCTTGCAACTAGACCAAAGTCAGGATCGTTGTTTAGGGAAATCTAATTGACTATAGCTGGACCAAGGCCTTTCAATTGACATTGTTAAACTTTTAAATTGTGTAATTGCGTATTAATTTGTGTGCACAAGTGGAGGTAGTTGACAAGCCAAACCCAAGCTAGTTTTCATCCATTGATATTTGTTCAATTTTATTTTGTTAGCTAATATTAGAATTATCTGAGATTTAATTTACACTATTGTTAGTAGTCAGCTGGTAATTAATACAGTCTTCGTGGATTTGACCCCATTCACTATTTTACTGTCTTTCGGTAGGTACACTTACGAGTGGGTTAAACCCGTCGGTATTGAGCCGCAAGTATTTCTTGTGATAAAAAGTATAGATCAAGTTTTTGGCGCTATTGCCAGGGACTGTTAAATTCATTACCGGTTGAGTCTTACGACAATAGTGTGTATTTATTTATTTAGTTAATTGTTCCTACTTAAACTCATTTCAATCAATTTCTCTGTAGATACAAAATTGTCTCTTAAAGTTGCATGGTCGATACTTGTTCTCAGCATAAGCCACTAGAAGATTTTGACCTAGAAATTGAAAGAACAGCTAGAGCATTGAGGCAAAGAAACATGGTTGAAAATCCACCTAATCGAGAGATTCAAGCTGCTGGTGGCACGAGGAATGCCGAGGGTAATGCACGTATACCCAGGATGAATAGATACATCCCATAGAACATTGCCCAGCCATCATGTATCACATACCAACCTACGAGAGCAGCTAATGTCATCCTATCACCCCAATTGCTGAATTCTGTGTCACATTATGAGGGGCGGTTTGATGAAGATCCACATCAATATCTGAAGGATTTTATCGATCTTTGTCGTACTCAACACATGATAGGGATATCTACTGATAATCTGAAATTGGTACTCTTCCCATTCACCCTTAGAGGAGGAGCCAAGATGTGGTACAACTCTATTGAGGCAGGTACTATAAGCACATTGGAGCATATGGCTACTAAATTCTTAAGGGGATTTTTTCCAGCTCATAGAACCAAACAGCTGGTGCGAGAAATTCAAAATTTTCAGCAAAAAGATGGTGATTTACTCTATGAGGCTTGGAAAGATTTCAAAAGCCATTTGACTCATTACCCAACTCATAATCTACATAAGGATGATATTGTTCTTCACTTCTACAAAGGTTTGAATGAGATTAATAGGATGAAGGTTGATTCAGCTTGTAATGGAGTGTTAATGAGGAAAAGTAGTGAGGAAGCAATGGAGCTATTCGAAGACTTGAGCGAAGACTCTCAACAATTTTCTACAAGGGGTAGAAGTTCAACAAGGAAGCAAGACATGTACGAAGTAAGTGCTGACACTATGGTACAAGCTAAGATGGGAAATATCAATTGAAAAATTGACATGATTGTTCAAGCTATAAAGGGAATGAATGTGAAAGCTCCTTCACCAACAAAGCCCGTCACTATTTGTGCTATTTGCTCAAATAATAATCATGCGACTGAAGCTTGTCCGTTGACATCTATGTCGGATCGAGAGCAAGCCAATTACTTGGGACAAGGAAATTCCAACATGAGAAATCAAGCTTATCCATGCCGTAATCACCCAAATTTCTCATAGAGGAATGAACAAAATACGGTTGAAACAGCAACTCCTGCACAGCAACCAGCAAAGAGGAGTGACTGGAAGACCGCAATGATGCAATTCATGCAACAAACAACTCAAGCCATTCAAAAATTAGAGACTCAAGTGGGACAAATGGCTAAGGAGATGAGTGAGAGGAAGAAGGGAGAATTACCTTCACAGCCCTTGAATAACCCAACTGGGCACCCAGAGCAATTGCAAGCTATAACAACTCTCCGAAGTGGCAAGCAAATTAACAAGACAGAGCAGCTGCAAACAGCGACCACAAACTATAGTAAAGCTACAGACAGGGTACAAACAGGCCGTAAAACTGCACCAGTGGAGACATAGAAATGGGAAAGAGATCCTCCACCTTTCCCGCAAAGGTTTGCCAAAAAGAAAACTGATTCTAAGGCATTTGACATTTTTGAGAATTTGCGTAAGGTTGAAATTAATATTTCACTGCTTGATGCTATTAAACAAATTCTTCTTACGCTAAATTTCTTAAAGAATATTGCACTCAAAAGAGAAAATTTACTGCCCATGAAAAAATTGCTTTGAAAGAAGAAGTTAGTGCTATGTTGTTAAATAAACTCCCACCAAAGCTTCAAGATCCTGATAGTTTTACGATACCATGTAAAGTGGAAAATCAAGTTTTTGAAAAGGCACTGTTAGACTTAGGGGCAAGCATTAATTTGTTACCTTACTCTGTTTATGAAAAACTTGGGTTGGGAGAGCTTCAAAAGACTTCTATAACTCTGCAGTTAGCCGACCATAGTGTCAAAAGACCTAAGGGGATTTTAGAGGATGTGTTGGTAACTGTGAATGATTTAATCTTGCCTGCTGATTTTGTTGTGTTGGATATGCAGGATAGTCTTAGATCCTCATCTTTACCTATCATTCTTGGACGACCTTTTATGGTTACTGCTGACATGAATATTAGTGTGAAAAAGGGGACTGTAACTATGCAGGTGAATGACAAAGAACTGGAATTTCGTGCGTTTGATGCTCTCAAATCTCATGATCATCATAGTGATTGTTTTAATGTTGATACTACACATGATCTTATGAGTGAGGTGTTTCAGGTTACTAGTGTTGATCCAGTTGAAGCAGTGGTGTCGCATGGTTTGAATGAAAAATTAATTTCTGAAGAAGATTTGGAGGATGACCGAATAGAAGAGGCTGTCAAAGCACTCCTGCTGAACCGGCCTTATGGTGGTAAGTCTAATCCTGTTTTTGAGCAACTGACGCCTACTAATGCATCTCTTGTTCCCTCAACAGTTAAAGCACCTAATTTGGAGCTGAAGCAGTTGCCTAGTCACTTGAAATACATCTATTTGGGTGATAACAACACTTTACCGATGATAGTGGTTGCCAATCTAAGTTTGGGGGAGGAAGAAAAGTTGATTCGAATTTTGAGGAAGCATAAGACAACTCTTGGGTGGACCATCGCTGACATAAAGGGGATCAAAGGCGATTGAACAAAGGCGATTGAACCCGCATATGAAAGATGTTGTCAAGTTACCGTAGATGAAGTGGTATATCTCCACTCTATTGATCTCTGAGAGAGTCCAAGACTATGTCTGGTTAAAGACAATAAATTAACACTTCATGGGAGGTAACCCATGTGGAAGAGGAGCACAATTTTGACAACTTAAATCAACTAAGTCTCTCTTCCTTTTCCTTCACTCAATTTTGTTTTTTATTTTCGTCCACGCAAATTTTCTTTTGTTCTTTTCTTTTTAAACACTGCGGACAATGTCGATTTCAAGTTTAGGGGAGAGGGAATTTGCTTTTGTCGAAAATTTTTTAGATTGCTTTGAGAAGAGAATTGGTATACTTGTGCTTAATTGTTATGAAGTGCTTTTGAGACTGATGATGTGATTATTTACATAATCTTTTGCAATGAATGTCTGCTTAGTTTACATATTATTTGCAACACAAATTAGCTGCAGAAATTTTGTGTGCTATGAATTTCATGACTGTGTATAGCTAGAACTTGCATTAGACCATCCGAAGTAAATGCTATGTTTTTATTCTTTGAAAGTGAAGGCATTCTTTGAAAATTTTCGCCTACCTTGAACCTTGCCTTTGCTCCTAGTCCTTTGATTGAATATTCTTCTCTTGCAATAAGCCTTCCCTTCTTTGTGATGTGTTATGCATGTTGCACAAGTCATAAAATAGAATTCCATCATGAGGATATCGTTTGGAAGGTGATTAATAAGATGAGGAGGAGTTTAAGTGTGGTGTTTCAAGGAAGGTAGTTCTGAATATTGGGAGAAGTGTATAATAGAGTTCTGGAAAATTTGCAACCTATTTGTGACCTAAGTGCTACCTGAGCTAAGTGCACAAAATCGAGGACTTAAATTTGAAGCAGCCAATTCTTAAGGGGGGGAAAAAAACTAGAGAAGCAGAAGTTTCTCAAGAAAAATTCTAATAAGGTTCGCTTGTGATTCAAGATCTATCTATGGCTACCAGAGGTTCAAAGAGGAAGGAGCAAGCGTGTAAGAAGAAGAGATTTGAGGCTCAATAGAAGGAAATGTTTGACATGATTCGTGACTGGACCTTACCCTGATTTTATTTGATTGATGTGCTGATATTATGACTAAGATTGGTGATGCTCTGACTTGTTATTTTGGAGGAGTGGAAGCTTTTGCTATTCTATTATGTTGGGTTGGTTAGATGGAGTTAGGATTAGTCTTATGATGGATGCCTATTTTTGAGACTTTATGATATATGGCATGATCATCACATGTTTTGTCTGAACCTTACCTTTATCTAGCTTATGCTATTCCTTGAAGCTTATCCTTGTTGCATTGAACTTAATTGTGATTGGATTATGATGACTTTAGTTTGAATTCAATTTATATTGACATGGTGTGTTCTTGATCCTTCCTTAGCCAATTTTCTTGCTCCCAATAAAGTCCTTCTGATTCATTGAATGAGAATTTTAGTATGAAGTAAGATTGGTGGACATGTGAGCATATGGCTGCAGGTTATGAGTTCATAAGAGAGTAAACACTACTCTTATACACTTGAGTGGAAATTTTCTTTTATATCTTATTTGTGTACCTTTGTGAGGGTGTGTGAAAATAAATGTGTAAACTGGTGTAGTTGTGAGCAGAGTTAAGGTTGTGCAAATTTTCTATTGGATGTCAATGTTGCATTGAAATAATGAGAGGGTACTTGTCATGCCAATTCCTGATTAAAGTTTTTCAAATGATGCTTAAATGGTTTAAACTTTTTCTTGATTGCTTGCTTGAGGACAAGCAAGGTTTAAGTTTGGGGGATTTTGTTAGGTGTGAAATACACCTATTTTTCTAGACTTAAAGTTACTATTTTTCTATGTTGTTTAGTGCAAAATACTGCCCATATTGGTATTTTTATGAACAGGTACTGTTGGAGGGTAAAGCTGGCATTGGACAGAATTTGTAACCTGTTTTGCAACCTATTGCGGCCACAGAATGAGGGAATCCGTCTGCACGTTTAAGTTGCTGATGTGGCAAATACAGCTGGGCCAACTTAGGGTTTTAAAGCTATATAAAGGGGCTCATGTGCTGGGGAGAACACACGCTGCAGCTGCAGCTGCAGCTGCTGGAGAAAAACATAAACCTAATTTGGACATAGAGTGACGGCAAGAAGGAGGAGAGGAGGCACATCAACTTGGGCAGTCCAATTCTTCAGCAAAATTCAATTCTTCCATTGATTTGAGCATTGTTAATGAGTATTTTGGTGGTTTTTATTATGACTATGTGTAGCTAAACTCTTTTCTAGCTAGGGTTTGGTAATTCTTCTACCATAAACCTTGTGCACAGATTTGATTGATAATCAGACTAAGTTTAATTCTTTGTTCTCTGGATTGATTGCTTATTTCCTATTGTTATGCATGCCTAATCAACATCATAATTCTAGGAATTGTTAGTTAAACATATTCGGCTGAATAGACCATTATCCTTGGAATTGACGAAGTAGCAAGAACTTGCGCAAGATCCAAGTTTTGGGAACATAGGACATAATTGATTGGGTAATAGACCATTATCCTAGATTGTGCAACTGTCGATTTCCTAGTGCTTATGCTTGTCTTAGGAAACTCTTAGGATATACCAACCAAGACTCCTTTGATAAGAAAAGATCTTGCAACTGAACCAAAGTCAGGATCGTTGTTTAGAAAATTCTAATTGACTGCAGTGGATCAAGGCCTTTCAATTGACATTGTTAAACTTTTAAATTGTGTGATTGTGTATTAATTTGTGTGCACAGGTGGAGGTAGTTGACAAGCCAAACCCAAGCTAGTTTTCATCCATTGATATTTAGTTCAATTTTATTTTGTTAGCTAATATTAGAATTATCTGAGATTTAATTTACACTATTGTTAGTAGTCAGTTGGTAATTAATACAGCCTTCGTAGATTCAACCCCATTCACTATTTTACTATCTTTCGGCACGTACACTTGCGAGTGGGTTAAACCTATCGGTATTGAGTTGCAAGTATTTCTTGCGATAAAAAGTATCGATCAGGACTTGGTGTTGTTGACTCAATTGTCAGGCAGCTAAAGATATTTTGTGACAAAACAGCAATAGTTTTCTTCTCTAAGAATAAAAAGTACTCTAAAAGTACAAAGCAGATAAACTTAAAGTACATGATTGTTAGAGAGAGATTCAGAAACAACAAGTGTTACTTGAAAATATGAAGACCACTTTTAATGATTGCCGACCCATTGACTAAAGGCTTGCCTCCCAAGGCCTATAAGGAACATGGTATTAGGATGGGGCTTTTAGGCAACATGTGATTGTTATATTTTTTTGAGTTTAAAGTGATTATGAGTTGACACATACGCATTTATATATGTTTGTCTTTTCTGTTATCTAATTATGAATGTACATATTATCTTTGCATTGATTAACAAAAAATGCCTTAACAAGACAAATTACAGACGTTGTTACATCATAAAATATTGTGTTGGTGAAGGTTGTCAATATTGTAGTACATGGAAGGGTGTATAACATGTAAGTTGTATAACCGCTATGATTCATATTGTTAACCTATGCTAATTATCATATTATAGTATCATTTTAATTGGTTTCTCAACTATATTTTTCAAATTACAAATTCGTGATCACATGTTTTAAGTTTTCTGATAAAGTTCAAGTGAGTAAAAATTATTTTGATTTTAAACATAATCAATTTAGTGGACCATGTGGGAGAATGTAAACGGTTTTTTTTTTAAATGTGGTCCACTAACCTTTATCTAACCTTCATCTCTTTTGGTGTTGTAGTTTAACTTGGACTTATCATTATAGAAAAGCTGATATTAAATTACCAATTAATTTGAATTTGAATAGGGGATAATAACCACTAAGATAAAATCAAGAAACCATAATGGGGATGGGGAGTTACTCTGAGTGGTTATCTCTTAGTCTTATCTTAACCATATTCTCTCCTCTATTAAAGAGCACGTTCAATATGTACGTTATTGTTTACATGTACATATTTTCCATCAGTAAAAGTTAAGTGTTAAAAGAGAGACAGAGAGAAGAAGTGTGTTAAGGTGTTAAGGTTATTCTTGAAGCGTCTTTGGAGCATCTTCTTCATCCATCGTTAGGGCAAACAATGGTACACAATATTGATCCTTTAAGTTATTTTCTGCATTATAAGTAAAATATCATTGTGATTATTCTAGCAAATTCACATAGAAGTGACAATTCAAAGAGGAACAACCCTCTCAGGAAGGAGAAATTGAAGTTTAAAAGTTATTGAAGATTAATTATGCATTGTTGTTTGTTTGTCTTTTAGAGTTTCTGGATGCTTGTTGATGTATTGACAACAAGTATTGTGGGTAAATTATTGTGGATGAGCTCATATTTGTTAATCATGTTTAATTTTGTGTTGTTTCTGCACGACACCAATTAGACATTTAGATATTGTGATGATGTATAGTGAAAATAACCTCTCTGTTTTTTAGAGAAGCTGAAAGTTTTTAGGCCCAACGGCCTTGAACCACGTCGCAAGACTAAGAGAAGCTGCCGCGAGG
The DNA here is from genome assembly GCF_013401445.1 of Tripterygium wilfordii. Lineage (NCBI taxonomy): Eukaryota > Viridiplantae > Streptophyta > Magnoliopsida > Celastrales > Celastraceae > Tripterygium > Tripterygium wilfordii. The sequence goes on along the minus strand of NC_052239.1, from coordinate 8,771,602 downwards.
TTTGTATGATTTTGTTTACTGAAGTCTGAAATACATTCAGAATCTCAGATCAGAGATATCTCTCTGTTTCGTCACTCTTAACAAAGTTTTTTTTTTTTTTTTTTTTCTCTAGGAAGGAGAAGGCGACAGTGGAGAAGCTGAGTGCGAAACTTGCTAAGAAGAAACCAAAGACTCAGCGGATGAAGAAGGAGCTCAACAGTTCGATGGCCAAACTGGAGGAGATGGAATCCAAATGCGCCATAATGAGGGAGGAGTACAAGCTGGCGATTGAGGAGGACGTTGATCTCCAGCTCTCCGTCGACTACATGCTGTTTGCCTTCTTGCGTGGAGGAGATGGTGGAAGCTGATACCTCATTTACTCCTGGATCCACGAAACCCTGAATCTATGCGTATGTGTATTACTCGCATACCGTTTCCTATGTCTTTCGTTAATTGTGAATTAGCTGATAGCATTGTGGGGGAGGGGAGAGGCAGGTCGTCCTTGTGTTGATAGAGGGATAAATAAGGAGGATGGAATACTATAACTGTATAAATAATGTGTGTGTAATTTTGGCATGCGATTTTTTATTTCCTAAGTTGATTGTGAATTTGCTGATAGCACCATAGGGGAAAGGAAAGGAAGGTTGTTCATTTTGTAAATTAAGGATGAATTAAGGGAAAGATGGAGGAGAATGTTTTTTTTTTTTGATAAAGAGATGGAGGAGAATGTTAATAATTGAATTTGTATTTTCAACTATGTTTTACTTCTACATATATATATTTTTTTTATGATAGCATACACGAGAATTTAACTTTTTTATTATGTTCTCTGCAATTTAACATTGTAGACATGTATGCCAAAATCTTTGCATTTGCATTGAAGCTGGAAGTCTATACTTACGCCAATTTCCCGCTGCGCTTGTTCAACAAGGTGGACTTTGGCTTGCATTGTGCAATAATAGCACCACTAATCTGTGTGATTTGCAAATATCACTAGGTTACACTCACCATGATTTTAGAGATCATTCACCACGATTGTAGAGGTCTTCTGTTGGTGAAGGAAAAGATTTAAAAAACAAAACATCTTTGAGCCGCACCCATACCCATACTCCTCCACATTCATACCTGATACCCATCTTTTGGAGTTTTTACCCCTACTGGTTATGACAATTTGAGTGTTCAAGCATTATGTGTTAATTAATTATCATATATATGCCATGGTTGTGTTTTTCTGTTTATCCTTGTGCAGCAGTGTATCCAGAGATAGCTTTCCCTACTAGACAGTTTCAAGTAACTAGAAGTAGGCTATGATTTTTGTGCTTCGGATTAGAATAAACACGGGCTAAGTGTTCCGTCCAACAGACATGGATTAGAATATTTATGGGCAATTGTGACTTTTGTTAAATATTAGAATAGAGTTGTCTTTAATCATAAACACTCTGTCTAGGTTTTAATTAAGGGAATACTTGAGTTGTAAGTTTCCTAGTTTCAGTTTTAAGGAAGTTCCTTAAAATTTGGTTGAGTGGTTGAAGTCGACTTAGGAAACTTGGATCTCAAAAGATTTGAAGTTTAAGGCAATTAAGGTTCCTAAAAAGATATATATACTTGTCGTTCAAGACTTTCAAAACTACCGAAGTCAATGCACAAATACAAGACAGTTTCTTTCAAGCTTTGGATTTATCTAGTTTCATGAGTTATTGATTGTTGGAGAACCATGGCGTGAGACAGCTCTTGGTGGAGTGTGTCACTTATTGGTGTAGTGCCAGACAACTTCTTCTCAACATGAATGCTTTGGTTGCGGCCAGAGCTTGGACAGCTAACGTAATTGCTGTGTTTTAGGAGACATACACTGGATAGTTGATGTACTAAGGTATCTTAGGTTAGATCCTTTGTAATCTTTATTCGTATAGTGGATTGTTTCCGAGGTTGATAGATTGATAGACTTGAGATTTTTCTCTATTGGGTTTTTCTTGTTATTCTGGTGTGTTTGATTGTTATTTACTTATTCCGTAAATTCCATAATATTTGACTAGCTGTTCTTAAGCAAGAACAAACTCTCACCATCGTTTGCTTATCCAACCTCACACACATATCCATTTCCGTCGTACACCACTCCGACACTATACACTCAACCCATACCACAGATATCTCCACATACTTACTAGACATAATCTCCTAGTAACTCACCACCACCCTTTCTTGAGCCCCGCCTCCACCATCTCATCCTCCACCACCACCACCACCATTGTCACCAATTCATCTTCCACCACCAGTACCGCATCCACTACCTCCCAATACATCGATCACCCCATCAACTACCACAAACCAACCCACAAATCCAAAACAACAGCCTCAAACCAAAACTCATCACATAAGGCTACCCACAATCCAAACCTCAATCTAAAAAGATGTGTCGTGGGCATCACAAAAAGATAGTTCGGGGGGGGACCAGTGAGGCTAGGAGACAAGTGGAGCCTTCTAAAAAATTTCTGTCTACCTTGGTAAAAAGGGGAGCAAGGAGAGCCAGACGATTCGTGTCGATAAAATGGAAATCCTTTCACTTGGTTGTTGATCAAAGAATTGGTGATAAAAATGGGTTTTCCTCTTACAGACTAATAATCAAGGAAGGCTATGGTCTATCACAGAGATTTCAGGTATCAAATATTGGACCATTCTAATTTCGAAGGGCCCTGGATGTAATGGATGGAAGGAGATGGAAATGGATCTCCGTGATTTGGCAAAGATGGTTTGCTCTAGCAAACCCGAGCATAATGATAGTCAATCAACAGGGAAGCCGCTAAACCAATGTCCCAATTGTGGTTTCCATATGAAAGATTCATACAAGGGGCTTGTCTCATGTAAGGAGAACAGAGGAAACAAAAAACAACCTTGTTTTTCGAAAAAGAGTGTCAACGATGAGAGAAGAGGTGGCACAAAGTCCAAGACAAACAGAGAAAAAGGAAAGGTTGCAGCTCTGTATGAAGATTTTGTACAAAATTCAAATTCAATCATAGGTGGGACTTGGGCTCTCGCTCTCAAAGCCCAAAATAAAAAGATTTGGAGGTCCATTAACCACTTTTGTATAGGCCTAAGCTTTTCTGATCCTACAGATACTACCATCACACTATTAGTTAACAACCCACAAATGAAAATTGTTGGAAATCAAAACATTGATAATCAAAAACTTACCTCAGCCCCTGAGCCACATGGGGACACCAATGAATTAGTAGACGATGACGAGAATGGGAATGGAGGTTGTACGGACAATAGAGGGGAAGTTTCCCAAATCAACTCTCCAAAATCTATTATCCCAATAGATAATGTCTCTGAGATGGGCAGTGATGGTGGGTTTGTGCAATCCACGAACTTTAGTGATGGTTGGAGATGTGTAGGACGAATATTGAAGATGTTCTTGATGATGCTCAAGTTAACACGAGCACTCTGGCAAACTCTTTTGGCGCAAAATACCAGGAAGATTGGAGGCTTTACCATCGATTCCTCAACTTTCTGCAAGAGGACTATAATTTTGTTATCAACCAATCAAGAGAGCTGATAATGGCAAATTTAGACAACAGGTTTGAGCCTATGTCTCTTAGAATTGTAGATTATGGTGATCAGATTGAGGATTATGATCATGCTTTGGTCCCAGAGATAGGACCCAAGACTGCTCTCCATCGAGAAAGTGATGTTCTGGCTCTTGTCCCTCTAGCCATTATTGCCTCTAACAACGATGGACATTGTTTGTTGAACAAAGATACTCACTCAAAGTGGATAATCCAAAAGCTTCAACACATGAGGAAAATTTTGGGAATTACTTATTATGGAATGAAGGATGAGGCCTTGGTTCTCTTAGCAGAGATAGAAAGACGCCAAAATTTAGAGAGGGCTAACAAGGCTTAAGGGCTATCAGAAACTCCTAAGAGATCAGTGGACAGAAATAGAGAACTAAAGAGATGGGATTGCATTGTCAATTATGAGAGACACTCTAACAAAAAGAATGGGACCAATGAGAAGGGGCAAACATGTTTTAATGTGTACAAAAATCATTAGCTGAAACATTAGGTGTCTTAACAAGTGGTAATCATGTCTTATGGGAAGAGCTTTTAGCCTTCAGGTTGCAGTGGAGTGGTCCTTGGGTTATTGGGGGAGGCTTCAATGATGTTTTACACCCGCATGAAAGAACATGAGTTGTTGTTGAAACTGATGAGATGAGAGAATTTCAAAACTTTGTACTCAAGTATAGCCTCAAGGACCTGCCTCTTGAGCACGAGAACTTCACTTGGTCGAATATGCGTCATCATCCCTCCCTTTCCAAAATTTTCAGATTACTTCTCACTTCTTACTAGGAAGATCATTTTGGTCGCTCGTCCAATCTGCCCTTCCTCAGCTCACTTCTGATCACCATCCAATTCTCTTGGAGGGTGGTATCATGAATTGGGGACCTGCTCCCTTTCGCTTTTAAAATCACTGGTTACAAGATGAGGATTTGGAAGACTTAATTAAAGAGTGATGGAATGCCTCGCAGCCTCCCTAAGTCTGGAGGAGGCTAAGTGGCTTGAAAGGCCTTTTAAAGAGGAGGAAATCAAGGAGGGTCTACATAGTTGTAATGGGAAAAGGCCCCAGGCCCAAATGGCTTCACCATGGATTTTTTGAAGAGGTTCTGGTCTTTTATGAAGGCTGAAATTATGGAGTTTTTCAATGATTTCCACAAAAACGTAGATTTTGTGGAGTCCTTGAATACCACCTTTATCACCTTGATTACCAAGAAAGCAAACTCTGATGACATTAGAGATTTTAGACCTATCAGTCTACTTGGTAGCATTTACAAATGGTTGGCAAAGGTCTTTGGCAAAAGATTAAGGAAAGTTCCTGGAGGTATTATCAACAAGGCCCAGCATGCTTATGTTGAAGATAGACATATTCTTGTTGCTTCTTTGATAGCCAATGCGATTATGGATCATTATTCTAAGCTCAAGATTTTCGGTCTCATTTGCAAGCTTGATATGGAGAAAGCTTTTGATAATATGAACTAGAATTTCTTGCTTAAAGTTCTTGAAAGAAAGGATTTTGGGTCGAAATGAATATCTTGGATCAAAAAGTGTGTGACTTTTGCCTCTTTTTTGATTCTAGTAAATGGAGCCGTATCGGATTTCTTCCACTCCTCCAAAGGGGTAAGGAAGGGTGATCCTCGATCTCCTTTCTTATTCATCCTCGGTATGGATATCTTAAGTTGTATGTTGGATAGTGCAGTCTCTAATGGCCTGCTTGATGGGGCCAAGATCCACAAGAGTTCCAAGTCCCTCACTATCTCCAATCTTTTATATGCGGATGATACGCTATGTTTTTGTGGAGGAAATGTCGAGCACGTTTCTAACCTCCATGCAATCCTTTTAGGCTTTGTACCTATCTTGGGATTGCGAGTAAATCTAAGCAAAAGCAAGATCATCCCTTTGGGTAACACCCCGAATGTTGAGTCACTAGTTGATGCCTTTGGATATGGGGTTAGTAGCATGCCTTCAAATTATCTTGGCTTTTCTTTGGGTGCAAAATATAAAGATCACAACATATGGAATCCTTTGAAGGAGAAATTGTCTCACAAAAGCTGGAAGGTTGATTCTTATTAAAAGCTCCCTCTCAAATCTCCATGTTTATTTATTGTCTATCCTCCCCATCCCGGCCTCCATAGTGGGTAGAATCAAAGATCTCTCAACTGTCTTTCCTTCTCAAAATCCCTAACTACTCCTCAAAGCCTTTACATCTGTCTTAGGGTTTCTTGAATCTTTCTCTGTCGTTCTACCCTGTTTCTTTTCAATTCCAAAAATTTGCTACTTTCTTGAAGAATGGCCAAGATAATGAGATCAAAAGAGTCCTCTTCCACATCTGATACAACCCTTAACACGAAGAGGCAAAAGACACCTGGTGGTCCAGCATCGCCTTCTACATCTCCATCGAGGTTCATAAATATTGCAGATACTTCAATCTTTGAAACTTTTCTTCAAGGATCGACCCTTGAATACGGAGAGACCTTTTCACTACAAGACCGTGGGAGACATTGACCTTAGCCACATTGTTGAATCTAGGGATTGGAAATCCATCACCTGTCTCACTGGACCGATGTGCGGTGATTTGGTAAGAGAGTTTTACTCTAATTTGGTGGAACTAGATGATGCTATAGGAGTCTTTTATTATATTCAGAAAAAATCTTTTCTATTTACTGTGGATATGCTACCCACTGTTCTAGACATTCCTAAGGTCACTAACCCTAAATTTGATCCATTTGCTGTGCATAGTGAACCTCCATTGGCTGCAATTCAATCTTACCTTAGAGAAGATGGTAGTTCCTTTGAGGGTCCACATAGATTGCTTAGAGTTTCTCACTGTTTGCTTCATATTTTTATCTACTCTACCATTCTTTCCACTTAACACCATGAAAATTTGAATGACAGGCATTGTCGTTTCCTACATGCAATACCTACAAGAAAAATTATTTTGTCTGCCCTTTGTGTTGTTTACTCACATGGTGAACATTAAAAAGTCATTGCTTCTAAGAAAGTGACTCTCACTGACGATTTTGTCCCTCTTTGTCCTCCTATCACTGAACAGACTAGGCAGAGGAGCCAACATAAAGTTTCTGGTACTTTTCCTGACGAGTCTTCTAGAGTGGAAACTCTTCCTACTGGGACCACTGGCAGACCTCCCCAACTCATGGCTGATCTCACCTCCTTAGCTACTGCATTACCTATTCAAGTCACCATGTTGATTGATCAAGTCTCTCTGTTAACCTCCCAAGTCTCATCTTTAACTGCTCAAGTCTCATAAATGTCCACTATTGTCACTACCTTTGATCATACTATGTCCACTCTCCAGGATGTCAGTCCCAGATTTACGAAATTGGACCAAGACAATGTGAAGTCAGCTTCTATGCTAGATAACATGTCTAGTCAAGTTGATCGTGCTTTTAATCTTCAAAACATTCAATATGAATATCTGAAGACTCAACCGACTAATCTCAAGAAGTCATAGGATCAGACAAAGGAGATCTTGCAGGACTATTGGTCTATTTTGTTTGGATAAACCATACTTTATATCTCTGAAATTACATGTTTTTCTTGTTTCTTTTCTTAAAGTTTAAAATTTACCCTAATGTCCTTAATGTTTCAAAAAGCAAGTGGCTTATGACTCGATTTCACTGTTCCGACAAGCGAGCATTGAATTTTACTTATGTGGCTATCGGGATGACAATTTGGCAAATCCATGTAATTAACAATTTTCAAAGAAATGCCACATCATAAATTAACCCTAAACCAAATCCCTTCTTCTGGTCGACCTAATCGAGAATCTTCGACACTCTCTCCCCCTGAAATCGCCCACCTCCTCTTCCTCCAGCTCCTCACTGTCACCACCCACCTCCTCTTCCTCCACCTCAATATCACTGTCAATCAATTCTCAGAAGAGTTAATCAAGTCAGGATCAACTAATGCCCATGAGACACTCATCTTCTTCTTTGGTCCAAGCTCCCTTTGGTGTGATCTTTCTCACAACAAGGGGATTTGCCCATTATATTGTTTTTTTAGGGGTGGGGGGTGGCGTTGATTGAGTTGAGGGAGAGAGGTTTGTGTGTTTGTGGACAAGATGGGCTCCCATCATCCATATCCAATTCCTCATCTCCTCTAGTTTTCGGATTTTCTTCTACAACCAATATTGATCCTTCCAAATCCTTCTTCTTTTCACAAATCATGAATGATGGTTGAAATTGTAAAGCTAAGGCTTTTTATTGGTCTGATGGATTTTTTTTGGATATGGTGGTTCATTGGCAAGGGCTTTGAAGCCGCTTGAATGGAGTTTGGTTGTAAGTTTGGATTAATGGATGTGTGCGCGTCTTGTTAAATATAGTTGGTCGAAGCTGAGGATGATGGAGTTGCTGACGGTGAAGTCGGCTAGATATGGTTGACACTGGTGTGGAAGAATGAAATAGAAATTACGGTTGGATTTTGACCATGTGTGATGATTTGACTAAAAATTCATTAATTTAATATTTATTTGGCAAAATTTTAACAAATGATAATGAAATATTTTATTTACATGAGAATGCCAACATGTCACTCTGGTTGCTAAGTAAGCAGTTCCTAGTAAAATTGATCGTAATAGTGAAGTTGGGACACATTTAAGGACATTTGAGGTAAATTTTAAAATTTAAGGATAGAAACAAGAAAAACGTGTAACTTCAGGGTATAAAGTATGGTTTAGCCGAACAGAATAGGACTGCAAAAGTTCAAAATTCAAAAGAGAGCCCTATTGCAACCTCAGATAGCCCGTAGGCTAAACACTTACCAAAGAAATTAAAAAAAAAATAGTATGGTAAATTTTAGTCACACCTCTAAGTCTAAAAAGACACCCCTAAGAGAACCCCTCAGAATTTTAAATTTTATAAATACATCAAAAGTACGCTAAATCTAAAACATTTTCAAAGAACACCCAAAGTCATAAAAACTGTAGACAAACAGGGGTAGAGGGGAAATCAAATGTCCTAGTTCAGGACAAAATAGAACCTGCAGCTTGACGGATCGAGTTTAACACAAGAGGGGGGGGTGAATTGTGTCCCCAAATTCCGATTGGAATCCCTTTTTAAATTTAAACAAATTAATGACAATTAACACATAGCACACAGATTTGGACTCTAATGATTATCCTAATCAATATTCAATCCAATGCAAGATGTGATACAATATAGTGAATGACCAAATATCAAATAATCAAGATTTGCACAAAACAGATTTTCAAACAACACACTGCACACAGATTTTTCAACTCAGGTTTCACCTATCAAATGATGTCGAAATACAACAAAATTTTTTATGCAATGTCACAACACCTTAATAAACACTATATCAAAATTTTAGATTAAAATTCAAAGTTTAAGTAAGTCTGCTAATCTCGGACAGATTAGGGTTTTGAAAATCCTGCAGTTTGAAACAAGTAGTAAATATAAACAAGTAAACAAAGAAATCAACACAGCGATTTATAGTAGTTCGGAGACCCTTCTCCTACGTCTACTACCTAGATTCACCAACCTAGGATTTTCCCAACTCCACTAAGGTGTGGTTTTAAGAGACCCACAAAACTCCTTACACCAAGGGTTTCTAAGAACTCCCTCAAACTTCAATGTTTACAATTTCCCCTAACAAAGGGAATTTCTCAATGGGATTTTCAGCCAAGGTTCTCACAGGTTACCTCAAAGGTATTTGGTGTGGAACTCTCAAGATTACAGCAACACTCTCAAGGATAGGATTTTAAGAACAAGAGAGGTTTAGATTGTAAGTAAACAAAGCCTAAAGGATATAGGAACTTCCCTTTTGCAAAAGCAAGAGTAGTGAGAAGTCCTTGATTGTAGAGGCTTGTATTGGAGAAGATTGTTGTAGCAAATAGCAAGAAAGCTTGATGATTGATGTACTTGATAGCAAGAGGTTTCTCTCAAGGATAATTTTCAATTTGCTTCTCCAAGTTGTATGAAAGGGAAGATCCTCTTTTAAAGGCAATTCTCTCCTATGCTTGCAGCCATTGGATCAAACTTCACGAGTTGATCTCTACCATCCATTGCAGCTCCTAATCTTGGTCATTGATGATTTGAGCAAACAAATCTCCACCATAGAGCATATAGACGTTGGAAGCTTGAGAGAAGTCAAGTTGTACCTTTCTTCCATAAATGTTGTCACAAGCACAACCCTTTGATCAATGTATGTCTTCAAATCTTGACCATTCAAACTCTCTTTAATTCTCAACCATGGATGTAGATTGTACTATGTCATCTTGTCCCTTCATTTTGAATCAAAGACTTCAAAAGTGATCTCTTAGTCAAGGATCTTGTTTGATTGCACCAACCTAACTTTCTTGGTAGCACATGTCTTGAGTGAAAATGTCAAGGATCTTGTTTGATTGCACCAATTCTAACTTTCTTGGTAGCACATGTCTTGAGTGAAAATGTCAAACAAGAATATATCACTAATGATAGAGAGGACAAGGTTTGTCCCACATATTTGAAAAGAGTTGTATCTCCATGAAGACCACAACCAATAGCCTCAATGTTTGATTCATTCAACTTGATTAAGTGCCTTAGTGGAAAGTTGGCAAATATAGGATTTTTCATAGTTTCCTAGAGCTCCAAGCTCATTCTTAGAAATAGGACTTCGACCACTCCTGAACATACTGAATTCTGAGCCATATGAGACCACAATGATGATTAACCTACAAGGAAATAGGAGGTAGAACTCCCCAATTGCATGTAAGCTCAAAGAGCTTCATATAGAGCGCATAGGTTAATTACATTAGAAAAACAACCCAGAAAATTTATATTACTGCATGATAAATCATTTTATATGTATTAGAATGTCCATGTAAAATTTCATAACAATCGGAAATCGTTTGGTCACTCAACCAAGCAATTAGATCACTAATAGTGAAACCGATAAATTCTAAGTGTAAATTCAAAGTCATTTTGCAAACTCAGTGTAAATGACCTTTTCTTTTGAACTTTACTAAATCAAATATGTTCATAGTGATGAAACTAAGATGCACACGAAATTTCATTTAAATCGGAGTTCATTTGGTTCACCACGTTCACAAAGAACACATATGCACAAAATTAGGTAAAACCTAGTTTTGGCGGAATTTAAGCATATGACCAAATATATATGTGATGCACTTAATTTCTCATGATTATAGTCCTAGAACATATATTAAACCTTCATGTGCATGTGGTTCAAGTTTCAAGTCATTTGGACCTAAGTTGGTTAAGATATGATAATTGGAAAATTGATGCTCTAACTTAATCCATGTATGTTTGTTTTCAAAACTTACTTTCCAGCACTATCTCAAAAATATATAGTCATTTAAATTCAATTCATATAAATCAAATATTGCTTTAATGTTTCATTATCATTTATAAATGATTTAATATCATCAAAATTAGACATATAGGACCATAGGTCCAACACAGCTAAGTGCAGAACATCCTCCACCAAGATCCCGGAAGTAGAAGTTTGAGCAACGACACAAGAGACCATGTAAAGGCAATCACTGAACGTCAGTCCCTTTAATGTTTCATTATCATTTATAAATGATTTAATATCATCAAAATTAGACATATAGGACCATAGGTCCAACACAGCTAAGTGCAGAACATCCTCCACCAAGATCCCGGAAGTAGAAGTTTGAGCAACGACACAAGAGACCATGTAAAGGCAATCACTGAACGTCAGTCCCATAAGATTAAAAGAGTCATTTGGATAGGTCTCACATTGAAGCTAGAAAGATTAACAAAATGAAATGCTATTCCCCAACAACCCAGGTCGTTATAGAGGATTAACAACTAAAAGTTGAAGTAATTGGAACGCCAAACAGACCACTCCCAGTATCAAGCGCCACTAATTGGAAAAAAAATACAAAATTAATTTACTTGATAGATAAGCTAATAATAGAAAAGAGACTTAGAATCCCACCGAGCTAATCTGAAAAGTCGAGTTCCCGTCAGAAAAAGCAAGGGGCGCCTCCAAATTGGAAAGCTTACGGCCGCTGAAACGCAGGAGTCGATCCCGGTGGGCCAAGATGAAATAATACTCGAAGCTTCCCTTCTTAACGGGCCAGTCGAAGAATTCATGGTGGAGAGAGACCAGTTCTCGAGGGGGTCGGAGAAGCGGTGATGTATCTTCAAGCTGAAGATGCGGCCTTCATGCAATGACAGCCTTTGAAGTGAAAGGGGACACGGATTGTGAATGCGAAGAGTATCAATCTGAAGAGAGACATACAAATCAGGATTTCGCCTCCGTGGTTGAGGTGGAGATCTTCTGTACTCTGTTTTCAAGATTATGGATATGGGGTGTTATGAGCTGAACCGTAAAAGAACACATGGTTAATATGAAGTCAACCTAAGTCGGGTGTCTTTTGTAAATTTAGGGGTCTGACTAAAGTTACTCAAAATATGCTCGACAAATGCCCATCAAGAGAGGAGGAGCGATAGAAGGGGAAAGAAATTCAGAAATTACATAGAGAAAGAACGAGAAAGAAGAAACTCCGATAAACTGAAATATTCAAATTCAGTAGAATAAGCCAGCATAGTTGACCTGCAATTTGAATCTGCTTAGTGCATAAAGAAGATACGAAGAGAGATGAGAGAGCAGATATATGGTAAAATCTTGATTTGGTTTGAGTAAACAACACAAACGAGACAGAGAATCTGATGAATAAAGGAATGTAAACGATAGAACAAGTTGTCCTTATCATCACCAACAATTTAGAGGAAATGACTACTAGCTAAATCTGGGGAATCTAGCTGGTAACGTCCATTAGTCCTGTTGAAGCAACCGAACTCGAGTAGCAACACTATTGATTCAGAGCTTAGACCAAGAAATGCAGATATAGACAGAGAGAGAAATGAGAGATCACGAACTTAAAAAAAGGTACAGATTGGAGTGAAATCTCACGACAGACTCTCGTGCGACATCGAACAATGGAGTTGGGAGATGCATAATGATTCAATCTCAGCCAATATGACTTATACTTTGTTGTTTCTTACCAAAAAGGTTAATTTTCCTAATGACAATCTGCGATTTTTTTAGCACAATTGATTGTACATTGTTAGTGGAAGTTAGTCTTTTGTAATCACCTACGTTATTAACTTATAATAATCGCACAAACCCACTTCTTTTTTTCATAACTTTGATGGTAATGATGGTCCACTGACCCCAAAATTGACCATAAAAAGACACTCGCGATTCCATAGAATGTTCGCGCGAGCTAACATGGCAAAAGAACAAACGTTACTTCCAAGGTGGGTTCCGTCGAAGCTGCTCGTTTGATTCGTCGAAATTGAGTGGAATTGAAACAAAAATTTTACAGTGATCAACTACTTGCATCCTATAAATATATAATCCAGCTTGGTCAGAAACTTATTCACCAACTGCTTATTCTATCTTGCAATTCACAGTTGTTTGAATCGACGAGGCTTTCTAGACAAATTAAGGAAAACAAAACAATGGGGCTTAGCAAGACATATTTGAACAACATTGAGAAGGCCTACTCTGCTTCGAGGCTAAGTAGACTCCAGGTATATACTAATATTTACATTGTTTTGCACATTTTAGTTGTGATTGTGTTTAGCTCTTGATTTGTTGATAGATTAAGAACGAAGATAACATTAAAGCAAGGATGCAAAGATTGAAGAAGGAGATGACAGAGATTGCCAAGGAGCACAAATACATAAAAGCAGGGCTAAGGGAAGTGAGAAATAAAATTAAGGAGATCAGGAGTGACTGTGCCCAACTCAGAGAAGAAACTAAGCATATGTTTGATCAAAGCAGATGCATCAAACGTCGACTCGATATCATGTTTCACATCTTGCAAGCACGACAACGTGGCGATTTTATTAAAGCACAAAAGCTTACCCAGTTCCTCTGCATGAAGTAAATCTTCAAAATGATAGACTTGATGCAGTTTCTTCTCCTCTTTGAGTCATCTTCGGGATTGTTCTTCGTGCTTCCAGGATTTCTCTTAGAGTTGATCTTGTTTACCTTGCCCCTTTTGATACGAGCCTGTTTTTTGTTCTTTTAGTCTCATATGGGTTTCTTGTTATCATTTGTTATCATTGGGCTTATTATCATAATTTGCTATTGATAGGAATAGTATGTTAAAGGCCATTATTTTATGTAATATTCAAACTCGATTTATTTATTTGAATAAAATATATTTAACATTTGAAATGAGAAAAGACATATTGGCATCAGTGTCTTTTATTCTGTATGATATATGAATTGGTGTGTAGAGTCTAAGCTTGCACACGGAAAATCAATTCATAAGTTCCTATCGAATATAAGTAAGCGATCATAGCTAAGACGAAATTGGACAAACCGTCGGCTTGGATGTGCTATAGTATTTCAGTATACCTATCTTGGTTACGGAGAGCGACAAAACTTGAACTTACTATACCAGTACACTTGGAGTATATTGATCAGAACTACGTGTGAGTCAATTTTCCCAGTCCGACTATATGGAAAATTGTACACTCACATAGATGTTATAGAATTGTTCATATTCTTAATTTATTAAAGATTATTGGTACATGTGCATTTAATGTAAGGGGCTTTGATTTACTAAAGGGTGATATTTTTTTATACAGGCCAACAAACACCAAGTGAGTTGGGTCACCACATTAATTGTACGATGAAAAATAATCTGTTAATAAAATTCACGTCCAATTATAGATTGATGATACCCTCTTGAGAATGCTTATAGGATTTGAGATTGTGTCAAAACCCTGCAGGTGGATTTTAATTAATCCGACACATTCAAATAAGTTAAGTGGTAAGCTCAAGGAAATATTAAAGATGTTAATTAAATATTATATGTCAGTGGCATATTTAATTGACGGGTATCTGTAACTTAACGTGAGAAATTTATGAACAAGTATAACTAAAGGATCAGATTTAATTTGAGATAAAACGGGGAATGCAATTATAATATTTTAGTGGAATATATTATAATTTATGAATTATAATTATGTCCATGGGTTTGGGTTGATAATTAAATTCATAGGAAGCTCATGTTTTATTTTTTCCTAGTTGGTCCCCACTGTAGCCCAAAAGCCCAATACTAGAAGATACAGGAAAACCAAAATGGACCGGAATTAGGAGAGGGAGAGGCTTAAGGGCCGGCCCACCTAGGGAGAAAACCCTAGGTGTGTCCAAACCCCATAAATACACACATAGTGTGTGTTTTGTTGACACAAGTTTTGAGACACCAGTTGGACTCTCTACTCTCTAATCGTTTCCACTATTTTTTGGTTTGTGTTCTTCAGGTTCTTGGAGAAAAGAGACCACCTTCTCAATCCAAGTTTGGGAATTGGTGCATACGGTGGAAGATTCGTAGGTTTGAGCTTAGTATCAAACTCGCTGACTCCATCATTCGTTCCTGATTATTAGAGATCATATGAGAGAGATCTCAATGTATATAATCTTCTTGCAATTAATAGATATATGGTTTGTGCTATGGTGATTAGTATTTGATAAGAAATTTTTGAAACTTGTCTAGCTATCGTTTATTTCTATGAGGTCCTTATGCGCTTCCGCGAGTTGCATGTTTCCAACAATTGGTATCGGAGCGGTCATAGATACGTAATCGATGCTAAACAAAATCAAAAATTTGTCAAATTCAACTTGTTAGCATAATCTATATTTTTCGATGTTACTGCTAACTTGTTTTTGCAGGCTGAAATTCTGGCTATCATGGTCTAGTTTTTTTTAATTCTGATTTTAGAATTGTTCACCCCGAATAAAGGTGTAGGAATTTTTGTAAATCGAATTTTTAGATTGAGAACTCCGATTTGAAGGAGGCTAGGATTTTTTTTTTTTGTAAAAACAGATGAAGAAACGAAGAGACAAAGGGTACTGGCAGCCTTGCTGTAGCTGTCGGCTACTGCTGCCAGCACAGGCAGCTGCTGCCATCACAGGCAGCAGTGCTGGCAGCAGCTTTGGCTGCAGCCAGCAGCTGTTGTAGCGCATCCGGAAGTCGGCGGTCACCTCCGGAAGCTGCAGGACAGATGTGGGCAGCAGGGGGCAGATCGGGCAGCGGGTGCGGGGCAGTCCTGGCAGCAGTATTTCGAGCAGTTTCTAAACAGGGATTCCTAATCAAGTTGAGATTTGGGCTTGATTGAAGACCATGATAGCTAGGACTCTTGATTGATTTGGTTTCTTATTTTAACTGTCTCTTATTTTAATTGCATGTATGATTGTAATTAAATGCCATGCTAGATTAGGATTCCTATTTATTTATGGATGTTATCTAAACATAGAAAATAAAATACAAATCACCCAAAAATAGAATATTAACTGGGAGAAGGGTTACACATCACCCTACGGTCTCCATCATTGGTTCAAAGAAAAATATGTAATAATAAAATTTGGAAAGTTGAGATATTAAATGTGACCATGGTATTATTTTGGGAAAATCCATTTTTAACTTAAGATTCTTTTCGGAACCAAAGTGTGCAATTCCGACCCATGCATTTAAGTATTCTAATTTATGATTAACAATGCAATGTCTAGAAAGTTCTGTCGAGGATTGAGGTTATTTAATTGCACGCCGTTTTTTGAAAAGCCCCCTCTTACCTGGGAACGACCTGGTTGCTAGATTTGTTAATCGTTAAACTGAAAACCTACGGTGCTGCGATAACGGTTTCACTTCATGGAGAAAATCCGTAACGAATCTCGGTTTTGGACGGTGATACCAAAATGCGTAAATTCCTGTCAATGCATTTTTTAAGATATCTCAATTCCAGAAGTTTTGGAATTACGAAAATATTTTTTAAGTTTGGATTATTGGTAAGAAAATATAATAAAGATGTCATTGAAAATATATGTTGGCTTAGACCTTCCTCCCTATCAGAAATTTTCGATTACAGATATCTCAGATTATTAGTTTTCTTGATAGTCATAATGAGTAGTCATTTATTATAAAATTATTTCCCCATCGGAATAAATTTTATGAAGATGGTGAGATTATGATCAAGTGATGATTATACACTTAACTATAAATTATGGAAATATTTCCCATAGAAATCAATATCATTATTTATAGGACCAAAGCAAGTTAACCAATTAAATTTACATTTGACACGGCGTGTTGTGTAGACAATAAAATTTAATGTGAACTAAATTGCATGGAATTTATTCTCCCATCGAGATAGGAAATTTCATGCTAAAGTGTTTTGATTGTTAACGAATTATATGATTGATTATGGGTGCAATCTTAGATAATTCGAATCATGTATGCCATAGATTAATTTCTGAATATGTCATTTTTCAGTTTTTCAAAATGCCTTTCATTCAACCCATTGTCTGTTATCCTGAAAGACCATAAGTTGGATGGAACAAACTATGTCAACTGGAAAAGAAATTTGGATATTGTGCTCACCTCTGAAGAGTACAAATTTGTGTTGACTGAAGTATGCCCTGAATTGCCTGAGGAGGGTGCCACTGATGAGCAAATCAGTGCTCACAAGAAGTGGAAGAAGGCTGATGAATTGGTTAGATGCTACATGTTAGCATCAATGTCAGACGTGTTGCAAACACAACACCAGAATATGACAAGTGCCTATGACATCATTTATAGCCTAAAGGAGATGTTTGGTGATCAAGGCAGAGTCGCAAGGCAGACTGTCATGAAAACACTCCTAAACACCCAGATGAAGGAAAGAGCCAATGTAAGTGAGCACACTCTTAAGATGATGAGTCTTTTGAATGACCTCGAAGTACTTGGTGCTGATATTGATGGTGAAAGCCAGATTGATATCGTACTTCAATCTCTTACTGATAGCTATGAGAATTTTCGGCTGAACTATAACATGAACAAAAGGCTTTATACCTTGTCGGAACTTCTCAATGAGCTTAAAGGAGCAGAAAAACTTCAACCTAAGCAAGCTAAGGTCAATCTGAATGAGAAAGGATCTTCTACTATACCAAAAGGTAAGAAGAAGAAAAAGACTCAAAAGAAGAATAAGTCAGTCAACTCCAAGCGTATTCAAGATGGAGTGAAAAAGCCGAAAGGCAAGTGTTTTCACTGTGGCCAGAAGGGACATTGGAAAAAGCAATGTCAAACATGGCTAAGCAAGAATACGCAAGGCAACTATCTTTTATTTGTTGTCGAAACACAATTAGTGGTTGTGTCTACTGGATCTTGGTGTGTAGACACTGGAGCCACTAATCATGTTTGCAGGGGTTCCAAGAAACCAGGCGACCAAATAAGGAAGAGAGCTACGTGCTTTTGGGAGATGCGACAAAACTAAGAGTAGAAGCAGTAGGCGTTTTTCATTTGAGTTTTAGTAGTGATAGGACTTTAATTTTGAACGATTGTCTTTACGTACCAGCTATGAGACGAAATTTACTTTCAATTCCATCTTTAGCTTTGAATGGATATTGTTTTGAGTTTGATAACTCTATTGTTATCAGGTACAATAAACGTTTTATCTGTTCTGGTACTTTGGTAGATAATCTTTACATTATAAGTCCAAATTCTGCTATATGTAATGAATTGAATAACTCGACAATTTTGCCATCCAAGAGAAAGGAAACCAAATCAAACTTATCTTTGGCATCTACGCTTAGGTCATATAAATCCAAACAGGATTACTAGACTGGTACGAGATGGACCTTTGAGTTCATTAGAAGTTGAGGAACTTCCAGTCTGTGAATCATGTTTGGAAGGTAACATGACTAAGAGGCCATTTTCGGTCAAGGGGTTTAGAGCCAAAGAATGTTTGGAGTTGGTACATTCTGATGTGTGTGATCCAATGACTATCCAAGCGAGAGGAGGTTATGAGTACTTCGTCACTTTCATAGATGATTACTCAAGGTATGGAAACATTTTTCTAATGCACCGTAAGTCTGAAACTTTTGAGATGTTCAAAAGCTATAAGGCAGTTACGGAGAAGCGTTTAGGAAAGAGTATCAAAACACTACGATCTGATTGTGGTGGCGAATACCTCTCGGAGAGTTTATGGAATACTTAAACACAGAGGGGATTTCATCCCAGCTGACTGCGCCAGGCACACCACAACAAAATGGTGTGGCAGAAAGGAGGAATAGGACTCTTATGGAAATGGTAAGATCGACGATGAGTTTTTCTGAGTTGCCTAATTTCTTCTGGGGCTATACCCTGGAAACAGCTGCCTACATTCTGAACTTAGTTCCTTCTGTTGGACCTATGGTCCTATATGTCTAATTTTGATGATATTAAATCATTTATAAATGATAATGAAACATTAAAGCAATATTTGATTTATATGAATTGAATTTAAATGACTATATATTTTTGAGATAGTGCTGGAAATTAAGTTTTGAAAACAAACATACGTGGACTAAGTTAGAGCATCAATTTTCCAATTATCATATCTTAACCAACTTATGTCCAAATGACTTGAAACTTGAACCACATGCACATGAAGGTTTAATATATGTTCTAGGACTATAATCATGAGAAATTAAGTGCATCACATATATATTTGGTCAGATGCTTAAATTCCACCAAAACTAGGTTTTACCTAATTTTGTGCATATGTGTTCTTTGTGAACGTGGTGAACCAAATGAACTCCGATTTAAATGAAATTTCGTGTGCATCTTAGTTTCATCACTATGAACATATTTGATTTAGTAAAGTTCAAGAGAAAAGGTCATTTACACTGAGTTTGCAAAATGACTTTGAATTTACACTTAGAATTCATCGGTTTCACTATTAGTGATCTAATTGCTTGGTTGAGTGACCAAACGATTTCCGATTGTTATGAAATTTTACATGGACATTCTAATACATATAAAATGATTTATCATGCAGTAATATAAATTTTCTGGGTTGTTTTTCTAATGTAATTAACCTATGCGCTCTATATGAAGCTCTTTGAGCTTACATGCAATTGGGGAGTTCTACCTCCTATTTCCTTGTAGGTTAATCATCATTGTGGTCTCATATGGCTCAGAATTCAGTATGTTCAAGAGTGGTCGAAGTCCTGTTTCTAAGAATGAGCTTGGAGCTCTAGGAAACTATGAAAAATCCTATATTTGCCAACTTTCCACTAAGACACTTAATCAAGTTGAATGAATCAAACATTGAGGCTATTGGTAGTTGTACTTGCCAATTGCTTTGGATTAAACAACAAATGCTTGATTTTAATATGGAATTTTCAAACATTCCAATTCTTTGTGATAACATAAGTGCCATACATTTGCCTAAGAATCCTAGATATCATGGTAAAGCTAAGCATATAGACATTAGACATCATTTCATTAGAGATCATGTTGCTAAAAAGAACATTGTACTTGAACATGTAGAAGGGGAACATAATATTGCCGATTTGTTCACTAAGCCTTTAGCTAAGGATAGATTCATAAAACTAAGAAATGCATTGGGTTTGTGTGAAGCACCTTGAGTGCATATTACTTGAATGCATATCCTTGTTTGATTGATATCCCAAGTTTGAACTTGAATGCTTATTATATTTTCTTGGTGATATGTGCTTATAAGCTAAATATATAAATTGGTATGCATGATTGAAAGGGGAGTAACCTAGTGTCATTAGGAGGTCATGGGTCACTTAGTGTGATAGGCTCCAAATTGGGTCACTTAGGTTCTATTAGTTCAATTGGTGTGTTGCCATGACTATTTGTTGATGAGAACTAGTTTTGATATTATTTGAAGCATGTTTATGGTCTTAAATCACTTTTGTGATAAAATCTCAAAAATGCTTATATATCTTTTACAAAACTTGCATCAACCCCTTAGTTCTCCACTTTTTGAATTATTACAAAAAGGGGGAGAGACATGATGATAAATTGCATTAAAATCATTTGCCAAAATAAATATATAGGCATAACTTAAGGGGGAGTGTATATGCCATGATTGGGAGAGAATAGATGTTAAAGTAAGGGGGAGCTAAGCTTACTTAACTAAAGTTGTATATGAGTTTCAAAATTGTTTTAAATTGATCTCATTAAACTCTTTAATGCACTTTGAATTGATATTAAATTCAATTACAATCAAATAGACATTTATATCATGCATGTTTTGTAATCATCAAAAAGGGGGAGATTGTTGGACCTATGGTCCTATATGTCTAATTTTGATGATATTAAATCATTTATAAATGATAATGAAACATTAAAGCAATATTTGATTTATATGAATTGAATTTAAATGACTATATATTTTTGAGATAGTGCTGGAAATTAAGTTTTGAAAACAAACATACGTGGACTAAGTTAGAGCATCAATTTTCCAATTATCATATCTTAACCAACTTAGGTCCAAATGACTTGAAACTTGAACCAGATGCACATGAAGGTTGAATATATGTTCTAGGACTATAATCATGAGAAATTAAGTGCATCACATATATATTTGGTCATATGCTTAAATTCCGCCAAAACTAGGTTTTACCTAATTTTGTGCATATGTGTTCTTTGTGAACGTGGTGAACCAAATGAACTCCGATTTAAATGAAATTTCGTGTGCATCTTAGTTTCATCACTATGAACATATTTGATTTAGTAAAGTTCAAGAGAAAAGGTCATTTACACTGAGTTTGCAAAATGACTTTGAATTTACACTTAGAATTCATCGGTTTCACTATTAGTGATCTAATTGCTTGGTTGAGTGACCAAACGATTTCGATTGTTATGAAATTTTACATGGACATTCTAATACATATAAAATGATTTATCATGCAGTAATATAAATTTTCTGGGTTGTTTTTCTAATGTAATTAACCTATGCGCTCTATATGAAGCTCTTTGAGCTTACATGCAATTGGGGAGTTCTACCTCATATTTCCTTGTAGGTTAATCATCATTGTGGTCTCATATGGCTCAGAATTCAGTATGTTCAAGAGTGGTCGAAGTCCTGTTTCTAAGAATGAGCTTGGAGCTCTAGGAAACTATGAAAAATCCTATATTTGTCAACTTTCCACTAAGGCACTTAATCAAGTTGAATGAATCAAACATTGAGGCTATTGGTAGTTGTACTTGCCAATTGCTTTGGATTAAACAACAAATGCTTGATTTTAATATGGAATTTTCAAACATTCCAATTCTTTGTGATAACATAAGTGCCA
The DNA here is from genome assembly GCF_013401445.1 of Tripterygium wilfordii. Classification (NCBI taxonomy): domain Eukaryota; kingdom Viridiplantae; phylum Streptophyta; class Magnoliopsida; order Celastrales; family Celastraceae; genus Tripterygium; species Tripterygium wilfordii. The sequence continues at coordinate 8,749,976 of NC_052239.1, read as the reverse complement.
TACATTTGCCTAAGAATCCTAGATATCATGGTAAAGCTAAGCATATAGACATTAGACATCATTTCATTAGAGATCATGTTGCTAAAAAGAACATTGTACTTGAACATGTAGAAGGGGAACATAATATTGCCGATTTGTTCACTAAGCCTTTAGCTAAGGATAGATTCATAAAACTAAGAAATGCATTGGGTTTGTGTGAAGCACCTTGAGTGCATATTACTTGAATGCATATCCTTGTTTGATTGATATCCCAAGTTTGAACTTGAATGCTTATTATATTTTCTTGGTGATATGTGCTTATAAGCTAAATATATAAATTGGTATGCATGATTGAAAGGGGAGTAACCTAGTGTCATTAGGAGGTCATGGGTCACTTAGTGTGATAGGCTTCAAATTGGGTCACTTAGGTTCTATTAGTTCAATTGGTGTGTTGCCATGACTATTTGTTGATGAGAACTAGTTTTGATATTATTTGAAGCATGTTTATGGTCTTAAATCACTTTTGTGATAAAATCTCAAAAATGCTTATATATCTTTTACAAAACTTGCATCAACCCCTTAGTTCTCCATTTTTTGAATTATTACAAAAAGGGGGAGAGACATGATGATAAATTGCATTAAAATCATTTGCCAAAATAAATATATAGGCATAACTTAAGGGGGAGTGTATATGCCATGATTGGGAGAGAATAGATGTTAAAGTAAGGGGGAGCTAAGCTTACTTAACTAAAGTTGTATATGAGTTTCAAAATTGTTTTAAATTGATCTCATTAAACTCTTTAATGCACTTTGAATTGATATTAAATTCAATTACAATCAAATAGACATTTATATCATGCATGTTTTGTAATCATCAAAAAGGGGGAGATTGTTGGACCTATGGTCCTATATGTCTAATTTTGATGATATTAAATCATTTATAAATGATAATGAAACATTAAAGCAATATTTGATTTATTTGAATTGAATTTAAATGACTATATATTTTTGAGATAGTGCTGGAAATTAAGTTTTGAAAACAAACATACGTGGACTAAGTTAGAGCATCAATTTTCCAATTATCATATCTTAACCAACTTAGGTCCAAATGACTTGAAACTTGAACCACATGCACATGAAGGTTGAATATATGTTCTAGGACTATAATCATGAGAAATTAAGTGCATCACATATATATTTGGTCATATGCTTAAATTCCGCCAAAACTAGGTTTTACCTAATTTTGTGCATATGTGTTCTTTGTGAACGTGGTGAACCAAATGAACTCCGATTTAAATGAAATTTCGTGTGCATCTTAGTTTCATCACTATGAACATATTTGATTTATTAAAGTTCAAGAGAAAAGGTCATTTACACTGAGTTTGCAAAATGACTTTGAATTTACACTTAGAATTCATCGGTTTCACTATTAGTGATCTAATTGCTTGGTTGAGTGACCAAACGATTTCCGATTGTTATGAAATTTTACATGGACATTCTAATACATATAAAATGATTTATCATGCAGTAATATAAATTTTCTGGGTTGTTTTTCTAATGTAATTAACCTATGCGCTCTATATGAAGCTCTTTGAGCTTACATGCAATTGGGGAGTTCTACCTCCTATTTCCTTGTAGGTTAATCATCATTGTGGTCTCATATGGCTCAGAATTCAGTATGTTCAAGAGTGGTCGAAGTCCTGTTTCTAAGAATGAGCTTGGAGCTCTAGGAAACTATGAAAAATCCTATATTTGCCAACTTTCCACTAAGGCACTTAATCAAGTTGAATGAATCAAACATTGAGGCTATTGGTAGTTGTACTTGCCAATTGCTTTGGATTAAACAACAAATGCTTGATTTTAATATGGAATTTTCAAACATTCCAATTCTTTGTGATAACATAAGTGCCATACATTTGCCTAAGAATCCTAGATATCATGGTAAAGCTAAGCATATAGACATTAGACATCATTTCATTAGAGATCATGTTGCTAAAAAGAACATTGTACTTGAACATGTAGAAGGGGAACATAATATTGCAGATTTGTTCACTAAGCCTTTAGCTAAGGATAGATTCATAAAACTAAGAAATGCATTGGGTTTGTGTGAAGCACCTTGAGTGCATATTACTTGAATGCATATCCTTGTTTGATTGATATCCCAAGTTTGAACTTGAATGCTTATTATATTTTCTTGGTGATATGTGCTTATAAGCTAAATATATAAATTGGTATGCATGATTGAAAGGGGAGTAACCTAGTGTCATTAGGAGGTCATGGGTCACTTAGTGTGATAGGCTCCAAATTGGGTCACTTAGGTTCTATTAGTTCAATTGGTGTGTTGCCATGACTATTTGTTGATGAGAACTAGTTTTGATATTATTTGAAGCATGTTTATGGTCTTAAATCACTTTTGTGATAAAATCTCAAAAATGCTTATATATCTTTTACAAAACTTGCATCAACCCCTTAGTTCTCCACTTTTTGAATTATTACAAAAAGGGGGAGAGACATGATGATAAATTGCATTAAAATCATTTGCCAAAATAAATATATAGGCATAACTTAAGGGGGAGTGTATATGCCATGATTGGGAGAGAATAGATGTTAAAGTAAGGGGGAGCTAAGCTTACTTAACTAAAGTTGTATATGAGTTTCAAAATTGTTTTAAATTGATCTCATTAAACTCTTTAATGCACTTTGAATTGATATTAAATTCAATTACAATCAAATAGACATTTATATCATGCATGTTTTGTAATCATCAAAAAGGGGGAGATTGTTGGACCTATGGTCCTATATGTCTAATTTTGATGATATTAAATCATTTATAAATGATAATGAAACATTAAAGCAATATTTGATTTATTTGAATTGAATTTAAATGACTATATATTTTTGAGATAGTGCTGGAAATTAAGTTTTGAAAACAAACATACGTGGACTAAGTTAGAGCATCAATTTTCCAATTATCATATCTTAACCAACTTAGGTCCAAATGACTTGAAACTTGAACCACATGCACATGAAGGTTGAATGTATGTTCTAGGACTATAATCATGAGAAATTAAGTGCATCACATATATATTTGGTCATATGCTTAAATTCCGCCAAAACTAGGTTTTACCTAATTTTGTGCATATGTGTTCTTTGTGAACGTGGTGAACCAAATGAACTCCGATTTAAATGAAATTTCGTGTGCATCTTAGTTTCATCACTATGAACATATTTGATTTAGTAAAGTTCAAGAGAAAAGGTCATTTACACTGAGTTTGCAAAATGACTTTGAATTTACACTTAGAATTCATCGGTTTCACTATTAGTGATCTAATTGCTTGGTTGAGTGACCAAACGATTTCCGATTGTTATGAAATTTTACATGGACATTCTAATACATATAAAATGATTTACCATGCAGTAATATAAATTTTCTGGGTTGTTTTTCTAATGTAATTAACCTATGCGCTCTATATGAAGCTCTTTGAGCTTACATGCAATTGGGGAGTTCTACCTCCTATTTCCTTGTAGGTTAATCATCATTGTGGTCTCATATGGCTTAGAATTCAGTATGTTCAAGAGTGATCGAAGTCCTGTTTCTAAGAATGAGCTTGGAGCTCTAGGAAACTATGAAAAATCCTATATTTGCCAACTTTCCACTAAGGCACTTAATCAAGTTGAATGAATCAAACATTGAGGCTATTGGTTGTGGTCTTCATGGAGATACAACTCTTTTCAAACATGTGGGACAAACCTTGTCCTCTCTATCATTAGTGATATATTCTTGTTTGACATTTTCACTCAAGACATGTGCTACCAAGAAAGTTAGGTTGGTGCAATCAAACAAGATCCTTGACTAAGAGATCACTTTTGAAGTCTTTGATTCAAAATGAAGGGACAAGATGGCATAGTACAATCTACATCCATGGTTGAGAATTAAAGAGAGTTTGAATGGTCAAGATTTGAAGACATACATTGATCAAATGGTTGGGCATAAGACAACTTTCTTGCTTGCAATTTTTGACTTAAAAAAGGCGCATGTGCAACGTGTATATGCTCTATGGTGGAGATTTGTTTGATCAAATCATCAATGACCAAGATTAAGAGCTACAATGGATGGTACAGATCAACTCTTAAAGTTTGATCCAATGGCTGCAAGCATAGGAGAGAATTGCCTTTAAAAGAGGATCTTCCCTTTCATACAACTTGGAGAAGCAAATTGAAAATTATCCTTGAGAGAAACCTCTTGCTATCAAGTACATCAATCATCAAGCTTTCTTGCTATTTGCTACAACAATCTTCTCCAATACAAGCCTCTACAATCAAGGACTTCTCACTACTCTTGCTTTTGCAAAAGGGAAGTTCCTATATCCTTTAGACTTTGTTTACTTACAATCTAAACCTCTCTTGTTCTTAAAATCCTATCTTTGAGAGTGTTGCTGTAATCTTGAGAGTTCCACACCAAATACCTTTGAGGTAACCTGTGAGAACCTTGGCTGAAAATCCCATTGAGAAATTCCCTTTGTTAGGGGAAATTGTAAACATTGAAGTTTGAGGGAGTTCTTAGAAACCCTTGGTGTAAGGAGTTTTGTGGGTCTCTTAAAACCACACCTTAGTGGAGTTGGGAAAATCCTAGGTTGGTGAATCTAGGTAGTAGACGTAGGAGAAGGGTCTCCGAACTACTATAAATCGCTGTGTTGATTTCTTTATTTACTTGTTTATATTTACTATTTGTTTCAAACTGCAGGATTTTCAAAACCCTAATCTGTCCGAGATTAGCAGACTTACTTAAACTTTGAATTTTGATATGAAATTTTGATATAGTGTTTATTAAGGTGTTGTGACATTGCATATAAAATTTTGTTGCATTTCGACATCATTTGATAGGTGAAACCTGAGTTGAAAAATCTGTGCGCAGTGTGTTGTTTGAAAATCTGTTTTGTGCAAATCTTGATTATTTGATATTTGGTCATTCACTATATTGTATCACATCTTGCATTGGATTGAATATTGATTAGGATAATCATTAGAGTCCAAATTTGTGTGCTATGTGTTAATTGTCATTAATTTGTTTAAATTTAAAAAGGGATTCCAATTGGAATTTGGGGACACAATTCACCCCCCCTCTTGTGTTAAACTCGATCCGTCACCTTCTACGTCAGTACCAACTACTCCTACTGAATTATGGACAGGGTGAAAGCCCAACTTGGCCCATATACGGATATGGGGTAGTCCGGCCCATGTGCTGGTAGGGAACACTGGAAGTTGGAATCAAGAACAGAAATATGTTTTTTCGTTGGATACCCTCGAGGTACCAAAGGTGGTTTGTTTTATAGTCCTAAGGATCAAAAGGTTATTGCCAGCACCAATGCCCGATTCTTAGAAGAAGACTATATGATGAATCACAAACCCAAAAGTAAGATTGTTCTTGAAGAATTAAGAGGGGGAACACAAGGAAACCAAACAACTCAAGAAACACCAGTTGAGGATAATGATCCAGTACCACATAATAGTGGGAGGATTGTGGAATCCCAAATTGATTCTGTTCAGAGAGATGATTAGGACATGCTGGGGAATCAACCAGATCAGCGTGAAGATCCTGATACAAATCGAACAAAATCATCACACCAAAATACTCCAAACGAACAAATAAAGCCTCGTCATAGTGGGAGGGTAACTAGATTACCTAGTTGGTATGCTCTATTGGGTGAAGTGTATGAAATGATCCCAACTGAACAAGATACTGATCCCAGTAACTACAAAGAAGCTCTCCAAGATAAAGATGCAATATCTTGGAAGAAAGCTATGAAATCTAAGATGGAGTCCATGTACTCAAATCAAGTCTGGGAACTTGTAGAACCACCGAATGGTGTAAAACCCATTGGTTGCAAGTGGATCTACAAGAGAAAGAAGGGGGTGGATGGGAAGGTTGAAACCTTCAAAGCTAGGCTTGTTGCGAAAGGGTACACTCAAAAAGAAGGGATCGATTATGAGGAAACCTTTTCGTCAGTAGCAATGCTTAAATCTATCCGGATACTTTTATCCATTGCAGCATATTATGATTATGAAATATGGCAAATGGATGTCAAGACAGCTTTCCTAAATGGAAGTCTTGACGAAAGCATCTATATGGTACAACCAGATGGATTTGTAGCGAGAAACCAAGAGCACCTGTTGTGCAAGCTTAAGAGATCCATTTATGGACTCAAGCAGGCATCTAGGTCTTGGAATATAAGATTCGACCAGGCCATAAAATCCTATGTATTTGAGCAATGTCCTGATGAACCTTGTGTCTATCGGAGGAGCAATGAAAGTGTGGTGGTATTCTTAGTACTTTATGTAGATGATATATTACTCATAGGAAACGATATAGCTATATTATCTATTGTTAAAGTCTGGTTGAGTAGTCAATTCGAAATGAAAGATTTGGGAGAAGCCGGCCACATTCTTGGGATCAAACTACTAAGAAATTGAAAACAAAGAATGTTGGGCCTGTCTCAGGGAGTCTACATTGACACCATCCTGGCAAGATTCGGCATGAAAGATTCCAAGAAAGGATTTCTTCCTTATAGATATGGAGTCACTTTATCTCGAGATCAGTGTCCTAAGGATGCTGATGAGATAAAGAAAATGAGTCAAGTACCATATGCTTCTGCAGTGGGAACCCTTATGTATGCCATGATGTACTAGACCGGACATATGTTATATGGTTGGTCTAGTTAGCAGATATCAGTCTAATCCAGGTATGGAACATTGGATTGCTGTAAAGCACATACTCAAGTACCTAAGGAGAACGAGAGATTATGTGCTAGTTTACAAGTCTGATGAGCTTCTACCCACTGGGTATACAAATTCAGATTTTCAGTCAGACAGAGATTCCAGGAAATAAACTTTAGGGTATGTTTTCACATTGGGAGGTGGAGCCATTAGTCGGAGAAGTGTCAAGCAATCTTGTATTGCTGACTCCACTATGGAAGCTGAATATGTAGCAGCCTTTGAGGCAACTAAAGAATCAGTGTGGCTCTAGAACTTTCTTATAGACTTGAATGTGGTGCCTACAGCTCTGTCGCCTATTACACTTTACTGTGATAATAGCGGAGCAGTTGCAAATTCAAAAGAACCAAGGGCTCATTCAAAAGGAAAACATATTGAACGCAAGTATCACTCGATACGAGAGATCATACGGATAGGTGACGTCGTCATGGCCTTGAGTAGAAGTGGGAGATTGATAGGAATAGTATGCTAAAGGCCATTATTTTATGTAATATTCAAACTCGATTTATTTATTTGAATAAAATATATTTAGCATTTGAAATGAGAAAAGACATATTGGCATCAGTGTCTTTTATTCTGTATGGTATATGATTGGTGTGTAGAGTCTAAGCTTGCACACGGAAGATCAATTCACAAGTTCCTATCGAATATAAGTAAGCGATCACAGCTAAGACGGAATTGGACAAACCGTCGGCTTGACTGTGGTATAGTATTTTAGTATACCTATCTTGGTTACGGAGAGCGGCAAAGCTTGAACTTACTATACCAGTACACTTGGAGTGTATTGATCAGGACTACGTGTGAGTCAATTTTCCCAGTCTGACTATATGGAAAATTGTACACTCACACAGATGTTATAGAATTGTTCATATTCTTAATTTATTGAAGATTATTGGTACATGTGCATTTAATGTAAGGGGCTTTGATTTACTATAGGGTGAGGTCTTTTTTGTACAGGCCAACAAACACCAAATGAGTTCGGTCACCGCATTAATTGTACGATGGAAAATAATCTGTTAATAAAATTCACATCCAATTGTGGATTGATGATACCCTCTTGAGAATGCTTATAGGATTTGAGATTGTGTCAAAACCCTACAGGTGGATTTTAATTAATCCGACACATTCAAATAAGTTAAGTGGTAAGCTCAAAGAAATATTAAGGATGTCAATTAAATATTATATGTCAGTGGCATATCTAATTGACGGGTATCTGTAACTTAACGTGAGGAATTTATGAACAAGTATAACGAAAGGCTCAGATTTAATTTGAGATAAAACGGGGAGTGCAATTATAATATTTTAGTGGAATATATTATAATTTATGAATTATAATTATGTCCATGGGTTTGGGCTGATAATTAAATTCATAGGAAGCCCATGTTTTATTTTTCCTAGTTGGTCCCCACTGTAGCCCAGAAGCCCAATACTAGAAGATACAGGAAAACCAAAATGGTCCAACAGTTATTGTTATGCCTTTGTTTACTTGGGCCTATCTTATAAAGGCTTAAGGTTATCAAGGCCTGTTCTTTTCTTGTTTTAAATTCCAGTCCAGGTCACATCATGAGACCGTTGAACCTGTATATGTATATGTCTCTTGGTTACCGTTTGTAACCACACTTTTGAATGAAATATTATTTTGTTCAAACAACAACTCTCTCCTCTCTTTTTGATCTTCTTCTTCCTCCTCCTTATGCTTCCGCAATCTTGTTGATAGGGTTTCATCACCTGCAATCAATCAATAGCTGTAAGTTATTTCATGGCATCGGAGCCTTATAGATCCACAACAATCTCAACCAATGTTATCTCAATTCATGAGAAATTCAGCTCATACTGGGCTTAACAATGGAGTCAATCTCCAAGCACATGGCAATACTTTTTTAGAAAACCATTCTCTACCATTTACTAACCCTCCCATTACCACTACCCCTTTATTACCCACTCCTTCTGGTCTCAATCCTCTCTTACCTACACCTTCACTATATGCTACCACTGCAACTACACAAACAATTTTAAACCCACTTCTCAATCCTTACCACTTTATTCCAAGCGATTTTTCTGTTAACAAATTGATCTCTGTAGATCTTACAGGGACCAATTATCATATTTGGAGCTGTAAAATGCTCACAGCCCTTGAGGCAAGAAACAAACTTGTTTACATAGATGGTTCTTTACTCATGCCCAACCAAAATGATCCTAACCTACCTCTATGGAAACAAGGCAACAGTCTTGCACAAAATTGGATTACCATTTGTGTTTCTCAGGAAATCCTAGCCAGCATCACTAGATGGCAGTTTGCAAGGGACTTATGGTCTGATATGAAAAACATGTATTCAGTCACCAATAAGACCCGTGTCTTTGAAATTTTCAAAGCTTTGGCCAACATCAAACAAGGTTCTATGTCAGTTACAGAGTATTTTTCTAAACGCAAGACTTACTGGGATGAACTTCAGAACTACCAAGCCATGCCACAATGCAAGTGTGGTCAGTGCACCTGCAATTCTCATAAACCTTTGAAGCTACAAAGGGATACAGAGAAGGTCATGCAGTTTTTGATGGGTTTAAATGACACCTTTCACCATGTAAGCAGCCAAATTCTTCGATTGTCTCCTTTTCTAGATGTGCATACAACATTCAATTTAATTAGACAAGAAGAAGGCAAGCAACAAATGCATTTGATAGAGTCCACTATAGAGACTCCTCTAGCTATGGCTTTCACAAAAGCCAACAATTTCCCATCTAAACAACCTTTCAAGCACAACACAGGAGGACTTAGAAGGGACTCTGAAAATACAACAAAAAGCTCGAAGGAGGGCATGTACCGCAAGCATTGCAGAAAAGACAATCGTAACACAGAAAAATGTTTTAGATTGTTTGGCTTTCCTCCAAGGAAGAAACCCAACAACAATGGTAGATCCTACTCTGCTAATCAAGTCACTTCTCATTCTAAGGAGTCCAGCAATCAACAAATGGATCTCACCAACAATCAATGCAATCAGATCATTGAGTTTCTCAAAACAAAAGTAAATGGGGACTCTTCTCAGCACCATGCAGCTTCAGTTTCTACAATTTCATGTATAACTATTCCTACACAGCATATTACTAAGTGGATAGTGGATATTGGAGCTTCTGATCATGTTGCTTGTCACATATCATTATTTCATACATCATATATCATTCATGATTCCTATGTTACACTACCAAATGGTCAAAAACATAAGATAAGTCATATAGGCAATGTCAAACTTACACCACAAATCACACTGAAAAATGTTCTTTGTGTCCCTAACTTTGCCTTTAATTTAATCTCTGTTAGTAAACTCACACTTTTCAATTATCATGATGTTTTGTTTTCTAAACACAAGTGTGCACTATAGGATCCAGTCACCTTGAAGAAAACTGGCATGGACAGCATGATTAAGGGGCTTTATGTCCTCAATCTTGATGAAGAACATGACATTTTGTCCTCTAGTGATGTTTTTTCTATTTCTACCAGTAGATTGTGGCACATGAGACTGGGTCATCCCTCTCATGCTATAAGCCAAATGCTACCAACTGTTTTGGGTAGAAATAAAGAAGATTATAATGAATGTTTATTTGGAAAAATGAAGAGACTTCCATTTCCTATTAGTATCTCTCTGTCTTCATCTTGTTTTGACATGGTTCACATGGACATTGGGGGTCCAAATTCTACAACCTCCATAGATGGCTATAGATATTTCCTTACTGTTGTTGATGACCATTCCAGAATGGTTTGGGTTTATCTCTTAAAATCTAAAGATGAGACAAGAAAATATATAAAAGGTTTCATTAACCTAGTTCAAACTCAGTTTAATAAAAGAGTGAAAATATTAAGATCTGATAATGGAAAAGAGTTTCTTATGACAGATTTTTATTTAGAACAAGGAATTATCCATCAAAAATCTTCTCCTTACACTCCCCAACAAAATGGGATAGTGGAAAGAAAACACCAAACTCTTCTCAATATGGCTAGAGATCGTAGAATTCAAAGTGGTCTACATGAGCATTTTTGGTCTTTTTGCATCAAAACTAGTCTTCTTAATAAACAAACTTCCCTCAAGAGTACTAGCCCAGAAAACTCCATATCATATTGTCTACAATCAGGAATTTAACTATAATGACCTTAAAGTCTTTGGATGTTTTTGTATTGCTAAAACTGACAGAGTATCTAACTCTAAGTTTCAATCTAAAGCTATTCTTGGTATTTGCCTTGGTTATCCTTTAGGCACCAAAGGTTATCAAATACTAGATCTTCAAACTCATGACATCTTCACTTCTAGAGATGTTCACTTCAAGGAAACAAAATTTCCTTTCAAAACAATTGTTCATCCACAAACTTCTACTACACAGCAGAACATTACCTTACATAAATCTAACATTAACAATGATTCTGACAAACAAAATAGAATTGAAAAGAAACCTGCATACCTGAATGATTATATTTGTCACACATCATGTACATTTCATGAACAATCTCCTCATTCATCAGCTTTGCATCACATGCATTTTCCTGATCATACATCCTTTTTTTCTGCCATTATAAGACAGACAAAACCAACCACATATAAGCAAGCATTGCAAGAAGAAAATTGGATTAAAGCTATGCAAAATGAAATGCAAGCTTTAATAGATAACCAAACATGGAAGGTAACTACATTACCACCTCATAGGAAAGCCATAGGCTGCAAATGAATTTTTAAAATAAAATATAATGTTGATGGATCTCTAGAGAGATACAAAGCTAGATTGGTTGCTCAAGGCTATAGTCAAAGTGAAGGCTTTGACTATAAAGAAACCTTTTGCTCCAGTGGTCAAAATAACCACTATGAGAATTTTTCTAGCCTTAGCAGCCTTGAATAAATGGTCTCTTTTTCATCTTGATGTGCATAATGCTTTTCTGAATGGTGATTTGGAGGAAGTTGTCTATATGAAATTACCTCCAGGCCATTCTCATCAAGGTCAGAATTTAGTTTGTAAATTAAACAAATCTATATATGGCTTAAACAAGCTTCTCGATAATGGAATGAAAAATGTAAAAAGGCTCTTATAGAATTTGGTTTTACCCAAAGTAAAGCTGACTATTCTCTTTTCTTCTATCACCATAATGGGTGCACTGTTTTTATTGCTTCTATATGTGGATGATATGGCTATAGGTGGAAATAATATCACCTTGATTAATAAGGTTAAAACCTACATAGGTTCTTGTTTCAAAATAAAAGATCTTGGTCCTTTGAGATATTTCTTAGGATTAGAAATACAGAATAATGACAAGGGTATCACAATAAGCCAAAGAAAATATGCTTTTGATCTACTTAAAGATACTAATATGTTTGAAGTTAAACCTATTAATTCTCCTATTGATACTAATGCTAAATTATCAGCTAATCAGGGAATACCATTAGATGATCCTCTTAGATATAGAAGATTAGTGGGCAGATTAATGTATTTATGTCTCACTAGACCAGACATTACATACACTATTAATACTCTTAGTCAATTCATGCAGAAACCAACACAAGGTCATCTAAATGCAGCTCACAGGGTCCTAAGATATATTAAAGGAACTACACACTATAGTCTTTTCTATACTGCAACTAACATTTTGCAGGTTAGAGGCTTTTGTGACTCAGACTGGGCCACTTTTGTAGACATTCGCAGATCTGTGACTGGTTACTGCATAAAACTGGGACATGCCCTAATCAGTTGGAAATCAAAGAAGCAAAAGACTATTTCTAGGTCTTCCGTAGAAGCAGAATACAGAGCCATGGCATCTACAGTATGTGAAATGGCATGGATTCACAACTTATTCAAAGAACTTTGAATTAAAGCCATCTACCCTATGGATCTTTATTGCTACAATCGTGTAGCTATTCACATAGCTACAAATCATGTCTTTCATGCACGTACTAAGCACATTGAGCTGGATTTGCATTTCACACGAGATAATGTTCAAGAGGGTTTGATTAAATTAGCTCACCTGAACACAGAAGTTCAACCCAGTGATCTCCTTACCAAGCCTTTGTCTGTTCAGCGAATTCAACATCTCCTAGACAAGCTGACCATGAATACTCCTGCTCAGCTTGCGGGGGGGGGGGGGGGGGGGTGATAGACTTGATGCAGTTTCTTCTCCTCTTTAAGTCATCTTCGGGATTGTTCTGCATGCTTCCATGATTTCTCTTAGAGTTGATCTTGTTTACCTTGCCCCTTTTGATACGATCCTGTTTTTGATTCTTTTAGTCTCATATGGGCTTCTTGTTATCATTTGTTATCATTGGGCTTATTATCATTATTTGCTATTGTTACGCCTTTGTTTACTTGGGCCTATCTTATAAAGGCTTAAGGTTATCAAGGCCTGTTCTTTTCTTGTTTTAAATTCTAGTCCAGGTCACATCATGAGACCGTTGGACCTGTACATGTATATGGCTCTTGGTTACCGTTTGTAACCACGCTTTTGAATGAAATATTATTTTGTTCAAATAGCAACTCTCTCCTCTCTTTCTGATCTTCTTCTTCCTCCTCCTTATGCTTCCGCAATCTTGTTGATCAGGTTTCATCACCTGCAATCAATCAATAGCTGTAAGTTATTTCATGCTTGGAGTGAAAGTCCCAAAACTTGGAGTTCATGTCCTGCATATATATGTTGTGTGAAAGTTCATTCAAAATTAGATTGATAGTCTTGAATTTACAATTTATTGTGTGCAATGTTCATTATAACATATAAAATAGATTAATGTGCAATGTTCATTATAACATATAAACTCTCAGAACAACGATGCAATATGCATAACGAAACTTCAACAAAATCATGGCTTGTGAGCTTGGTCAACTACTTGTTTATAAGGTACATAACTTCTTTATAGATTTTCAAAGCGTGATTTTTGTGTGGATATCCAACACTCCCACAAAAGTCCCCAAATTGGACCATATTGGGCCTCAAATTTGTATTGTCTTTTTTTGGACCTACACCAAATATGTATCGCCTCTTTGGGCTTACACTTACTAAAGCCACTTTGGGCCTAAATACAAGTCCTCCTTTTGGGCCCCAAATATCCCACAACGGGTGTTCATCGGGTTGCAGAACCCGGACCGATCCGGTGATTATCAGACCAGCCCAATAGGTTTTTATCGGATCGGGTTAGCCCGGCTCGGAAGCTATTCTATCGGACCAGGTTTAAGGTATTGTTTTTTTGATTTTTTGGGCTATCGGGTCACCCGATAACCCGGTTATAGAAACTAAAATAAAAATACATTATACTGAGCCCACGAGTCACTCAGGCATGTTTGGGACAAAAACACATTTTTCTCCCCTCTTCTTCTAGCTTCTAAGTTTTACGCTCCCTGTCACTTGCCATCAATGTTGTCGGCCATCAAAATGGTGAAGAAGGCTCATTAGTTCTTGTTAGGGGTTGTCACTGCACGAGATCAAAAGCTACCAAAACGCATAGAGCTCCAGATCTGCAAGCATCTCTTCAAGAAAAATTGCTCAAGGCTTCAAAAACAGATCTACGATTCTGGATCTTGTGACTTTGCAAGCATGACATGAAGCAATTCAAGATCTCGTGGCTTTGTCGGCATGACAAATCTATTTTTTGTCATTTTTTCAACTTTAATTTGAGTTTAGTTTGACACGAACAAGAGGAATGATTTGAGAAGGTGTATCGAGTACCTGGGGTTCATTCACATGGGATGAGGGATGAGGGGTTTGGGTGTTTGTCGTGTGGGAAATATCCTTTTTTTTTAATTTTTCTTTAATTCTTCAAGAAATTACAATAAAATGTGGCCCATGTGGCCTTAGTGTATCAAATGGGCTCCAAAGCAGGCCAGTAGGCAGTAAGCAACTATCTAACACGCAGCTCTGCTTTTAGTTTTTGTTATGGGTACTAGGTCACCCAAAACCCGGTCTAAAAAACCCAATAACCCGGTGACCCGAGATCCTTTAACCCGGTATGCCTTAACAGGGTTATCGGGCGGGTCACTTCCATGTTAAAAAAAAGGGAAAATTCCAGGCTGGTACCACTTGTGAAACTTTTGGACACTTAAGTCCAGTCCAAAAATCTTTATCCCTCTAAGGTACCATTAATATGCTAATTACTTTCTTACCCTTGTCTTTCTAGAAGGGTATTAATATGTCCAAAAATTCATGTTCCTTGCTCTTATTCATCAGAGACAATCGATCCTCTCTGCCTAATACAAAATCCATAGACCACCACGCTCCGACCTCCTCCAATTTCAAGACATCAAAATTGCTCAACAGGTGTTTGTTAAAATGCCTCCATGCTTTGCCTTAGCTGTTTGTTAAAACTTCTACTTTTATCCAATCAAATCCCGTCGACTGAACTACAGTCCACCACTACCAAGTGTCAACAACAAAGGTATAATGTGAACCAAAGTGGTTCTTCTTATGTCTCTATTCAGTTTGGAATTTTCTTTGCATGAATTATGATGTCTGCATGCTTTATTAAATGGATTTATACTTGGCGGAAAAGTTGCAATACTAACAGAACTAGCCAGAGAGATTGGTTTTGGATAGATGTCGTAGGTACTGATGATGGTGGGGGTGGTTGTCGGGGGATGGTGGTGATGGTTGTGGGGGAAAGGTTGTCGATGAAGCAACACTGATTTTCCTTTTTCTCTCACTAGCCTAGGGTCTCTTCCTCTCACTAGCCTAGGGCCTCTCATCTCTCTTCCTCAAATCCATCTCGACCAATGTTATTATTTGGAAAAAACTTCAAATTCGATCGATTTCAGTGGCGGTTCACCATACCACCATCACAGTTGGACTCCCCTCATTGAAGCACACAATTCCCAAACAGGTATGGCCCAAAACGACCACCGAATATGGCCGTTTTAAAACAGTAACATTGGTCAATGTTACTATTTCAAAAAGTAACATTGGTCGGCCAGTGTCACCAATGTTACTATTTCAAAACAGTAACATTGGTCGGCCAGTGTTACTATTTAGGAAAAACTTCAGATTCGGTCGATTTTAGCGGTGGTTCGCCATACCATCACCACCATTAGAATTCTCTCACTGAGACGCACAATGCCCAGTCAGGTACGGCTCAAAACGGCCACCGGATATGACCGTTTTAAAATAGTAACATTGGTCGATCAATGTTACTATTTCAAAACAGTCGACCAGTGTTATAATTTGGAAAAAAACTTCAGATCCGGCAGATTTCGACGACAATTTACAATACCACCATCACCATTAGACTCCCCTCATAGAGACGCATAATGCCTAGTCATATTTGGACCAAAACGACAGCCAGAAAAAGATATGAGAGAGAGAGAGAGAGAGAGAGACGTAGTAAAGAGAGATGTAGTATAGAGAGAGAGATTCAGTAGGAGAGAGAAAGTTGTTGTGATGAGAGAGATAGATGCACTAGGAGAGAGAAAGTTATTGTGATAAGAGAGAGATGAAGTAGAGAGGGAAGATGTAGTGAGATAAAATAGATGTAGCATATAACAAGAGAAAACCATATTAGATCTAATCCTCTTTGAAAAATGGTAAAAAAGGAATAAGATAAAATTTAAATGATTTAAATATTATAAAAATAAAAATGGACTTATGAGGGATAAAGTTTTTTGGAGTGGACCTAGATATCCAACAGTTTTGAAAGTGGTATTAATATGTCATTTTACATAAAAAAATTGGGTCGGGTTTGACCGATAACCAAGAACCCGGCCCGAAGAGAACCCCTACCACAACCCACCTCCGATACTATGTTAAAAATGTAGACCTAAAATTGGGCTTATTCACAAGTGGTTGAGGCCCATTATGGTTCACAAAAACATGACTTGTAAAATTGGATCCAACTACTCGTTTATAAGCCACTTAGCTTCTTTCTATTTTTTTTAAAGCGTGATTTTTGTGTGTTTTCAACAGTTTGTATGTATGCGACCCTACATAAACTTTGATCTTCAATCTAGTTACTAATCATAATACCTAAAGAAAAGTTGCATTGTCGTGTCGTAGGAGAATATAATGACGAGCTACCCGAATGATAATGTTTGGACACAATCCAGTGACATTTTAGAGGCGGACCTACATGTATAGTAATTGCCCCTGGCCATTGGGTTTTTAAAACCACCCTATATGATACCTATATTTCCATTATGTAAATCTTTAAAAAATAATTTTTTTCAACTTAAACACTCTCTTTGTATTGGGCAATATTTTATCCATATTTTCATCGGCCAACTAAATTGGGTCTGAACCATGTTCATACATATAAATATATTACAAGTTATGACTCATGAACTTTACAACTTAGTTTACACTTTCAGTGGATTAGACTGTGCAATTAACCAGACCCTAAGATCACATTTTCTGAATTATGTCGGGAAGTATTACATCAAAAAGGTCAAAGGACTATTATATGATTGAGAGATTGATTCGTTTAGTGTTAACTCTCCTATTTCCACGACGAACGAGAATTTTCTATTAAAACAACAATTTGACAACAAAATTTCAAGTTGGGCAAAATGTGCTTTTATTCAACTCTCGTCTTTGATTATTTCCTGGGAAGCTAAAATCAAAATGGTTGGGTCCCTTTACTATTACCACGGTTTTCCCTCACAGAGCCATTGAGATCAAATATGGTTAATTGGGGACTACCTTCAAAGTGAATGGGCAAAGATTGAAGCCTTATTTTGAAGCTGAATTTTCTGGAGGGAATGATTCTCTTCCTGTCCAAGATCCTCAATGAATGAGCAAGAAGTCGGGTCATCGACTATAAACTAGGCACTTGTTGGGAGACAACCCAACCGAGGTAACTTCGTCCCTTTTCTATGTGTGTTTTTTTCTTCATTTTCATGTAAATATGTGTTTTTACTAGTTTGGATACTGCCAAGGTTGGTTTTGAGCTTAATTGTGCAGGTTAGCGGACTGTTGTCTGATCGAACGAAATAGGTAAGTTAAAACAACTTCAAGGACAAGTTCAATCGATCGGTTGTGACCTAGATCGATCGAACTTGCGGACCAGGGTATTTAAAACACCCAACCAGCGCATCCCAACCTATCCTCTCTTCGTGCAAGACAACCTTCATCTCATTTTCTTTCCTCTGGACTTAATGTCTTCTCTCTCTAGTAGATTCATCAACTCAGGTATGATTCTACATTCATTTGTGGCATGTGGTGTTGTATTCGAACTCTCCTCTCTGTGAATTCCTGTCATACAATGATATCTTAGTTAAATTTAAGGGCTGGGTTGAGCTGTGGCGTTTGGACCTCAAATGACCCAATTTGGTTTAAATTCGCAAGTGTATGAATCGCTCAAGTAATAAAGAGTAAATATAGAGTATCATCCCATAAGGTTGTATTGACAATTCAAATTAATATCAATTAACGCTAAGTTATGCTAGATGGAGACTAAAAGTTTGTTTGTTTGTTATCAACTAAGATGTGACAGAAAATTAAGCAACTAACAAGTGAAATTAAGCAAGCAACAGCCAAACCAATTTGCAGAAAATTAATTCAAGAGTGAAGCACTAGGGTATCCAATGTCACCTCCATTTATACAATTCTATTCCTTTGATTTGTTAATCCTAAACTTCATATTCATTTGTTGGCAACTGATTTCCCTAACCTATTCAATGCTCCATTCATGGTTACACCGAAAGTGTTTCAGATATTAATCCATGTTATTCCTAATAATCGGATTCAAATATCGAAAACCCATTAAGAATTATGGACAATCGTGTGGCAGTTGCATAGGTCAATCACCTATATTTCTATGCTTTATGCACCCTATGTTGTCTATAACAAGAAGCTATTGTATCTCCTTCCGGTCTCAACCTAGGCATCTCATCATTCGGATGGTGATCAAGCATCCAAAAGCATTAAGTATAGCCATAGAAAATCAACAACAAATTGGAATTTCAGAATCACAAAATAAATTTATAGCATTATCAAAAGTGGGGGTCCTAAGTTCCTTATATCATCCAAAAACATAATCAAATCCAAAATAGCAATCATAATTGCAAGAAATAGAGGGAGAAAAGAAAAAGCTGAAATTCCAGCTCTTCTCCTTACTCCTATGTTGCCTTCCAAAGCTCTCAAAACCCTAGCCTCCATGAATTGTTTAAAGATGTGTAAAACCCTATTTTCTACCATTTTATACTCCCAAAAACCCTAGAGTTATTTTCTCTAACAAGATTGTGCCATTTTGGAATGGACCCACTTGAGTTTGGGGGTATTTTCATGAAATTTGATCTGCAGAATCGCGAACTGGGAGAAGCCCGATCAATCAGAATTGGTGTCCAATCAATCGAAAAAGTAACTGGGAAGGATTTGAGATTCTGATCAACAGGGCCCGATAGATCGAAAATGGAGCTCAATCGAACGAGAAAATCATTGGACCGATCGATCGAAAATGATTGCATTTGTTGATTGTTCTTTAACCTGCCCTTGGCAGGTAGGTTAAGGTTGTAAACGAGGATGGAAGACTTACGTCGCATGGTGATGCATAAAACCACCACCCTAAACTTAAAAAAAATATATTGCACACATTTTTATATAAGTAAACGACCATTAGAACCAACAATAAATTGGAATGACCATAAGGACCAATAATAAATTGGAATTAATTAATTAATTGTAAGGTTTTGTGCATTTTCCTGAATGTGTGGAATATTTTATTTGTTTTTACTTGGTCAATCAATGTTGACTGAAGGGGTTGGTTATGTGTCTGATGATGAACTTTCGTCTTGAGAGAAGTTGGGTTTGATTCTTGATAGATTTGCAATGCCATAAGCTCAAACATATTAAGTTATTGTTTGCTCTGGATCAAGGCTCGCATAGATTTGTTGCTCAATCCCTAATGTCCTTGGTTAAGCCCAGAAAATATGGGTTAGATTGTGGATTTCCTTATTTATTGTTGCTCCTCCCTCATTCAGGGATCTTATGGCTGTCACACACAACTCTTATCTTTCTTTGTTTTTTTTTTTAAATCCTTTTGCTTTCCAAAGAGCAAAACTTGTAATGTCCATCAGGTCCACCACATATATTGACATATATATGAAGAAAAATTATTACGAAAAAAGACTTGATCTTTGTTTCAATTTCGCCGAAGCATGTGGGAAGCTTCATCGAGGCAAGTTGTGCATGGTTTTCAACGACTTTTTGGCCAAGGAGTCTATTTTTCTTTTAAACTAATCCAACATTAATTTCCTCGTATTTTCTACATTTATTGGAGGAAATGTTTGGAGGAAATGTTTGCTATAAATAGACCAGCTTAACTTCAGTTTCCCAATACACATGAGCCTGGATAAATATTCCAGGAGGAGATATTGAGATAAATATAAATATGTTATGCTAGCTGTAGCTGTAGCTGTAGTTGTTTAATTTTTATTTTGACAAGAAGAACAAGACATGGCAGAGGTTAGAGAGGGACAGAAATGCATCAGAAAGGGGCAGATTGAAACAGAGAGAGCAAGCAACTGCGGAGGGGAACAGATCTAATATCAAAGCAGAGATTTAGAGACATGCAATTGGATGCTAGTCGCTCTGATATTAGCACGGTTTCCTTCTTGAGCTTGTCCACGCTCTGCTACTCCTCATGTTCTTCCTAGTTTATGCATTTCTGTTCCTCACTAATCTCTGCTATCTCTACCATCTTTGCCCTTAACCGCTCAATTCATGCCTTCTTTTCCTCTTTTGTTCGAAATGTGGTTATTGCTTGATTTTGTTTCTAAACCTTTTGGTTCTGCTCGACTTTTCTGATATTCGTGCAGAATCAGATATGTTATACTTTGAGATTAACAAAGTCCTTGTGTTGATTGCAGGTGAGAATGAACAAGAAGAAGCTTAGTACAGTTGAGGAAGAAAGAAGAACAAGGAGAGGAAGAACTAAGAAGATGAAGGAGACGTTAAATCTCATTAATTCAAAAGTCTAAGTTACAACGGCTCAAAGGAGCACTAATATATCAGAGAACATAGCCTGACATGTACATGACTAAGACAAGCCTAAAAGAGATTTACATATGTGTTAAATATAAGACTGTGCCAAAAATGGGCCTCAAGTAATAAGTTCATAGGATAGCTAGGTCGAAGTCTGAATTCAGTGAGCAAATTAGATATTTAGGTTAGCTCACCGGTTGTAGAAGCAATTGCTCTATACTCTGCTTCGGCTGAAGATTTAGAAACTGTAGGTTACTTCTTGGATTTCCAAGAAATAAGAGATTCTCTCAATTTGACACAAAAGCCTGTAATTGTTCTTCTATTGTCTATGCAAGATGCCCAATCAGCATCACAGTAAGCCTTGATATGCATATTATTAGTAGAAGTATAGAAAATACCTTTTCCAATGGTTCCTTTTAAGTATCTTACAATTCTATGAGTTGTAGTTTGTAATATCCTGACCCGATTATACACTGTTCATCGTACTTTGACGCGTTGATCGAGGTGGAGTGAACCTCGGTGATCGTGAATCGGGATTTGGGGAGAATAAAAATTAAATCAAGATAAAACTATGAAAATACTTTTAATAAATGGGGGATTTAAAAAGAAAAGTTTCACTCAAATCGGATTTAAATTGAATTTATTATGAATTTTTGAAGTTAATTGAACATTTTATTAAGGGGTGTTTTTGAAAAAAGGGTGTTTTTGAAAGTAAAAGATTGTATAAAAGAAAATAAATGAAAATAAATTTTCTTTTACAAAAATACCCTCTTCTTACACACTATCTTCTCTCTCTTGTTTCTCTCTCTCTCTCACTCACACGGGTTCAACGGCGATCTTTCATTTTCGGAGACGTTGACGGTCGAGCTTGGTACCAAAAGAAGCGTATGGACGAGACGAGCATAACCCAACTTGAATCAGGTTGAACGGAGCTCCGGTTTGGGAGAAATAGCTCCGGCCACCATGAACTTTCCTTGGTCGATCCGGTCGAATCTGGCAACGGTGTGACCCGATTTTGGTATGTATGAGTTCATCTCTTCACGCTCTTCGATTTGGTGTAAGATTTGGTGGGTTTGGGTGGCGGGATCGCCGATGGTGATGTTGGCTGAGTTTCGGCCGAGTTTGGCCGAGTTGACCCAGTTTGACCCATTTGACTCGATTTAACCCAGTTTGACCTTTGACTTTGACCGTTGCCCATAGTTGACCGAACGTATTTTCACTGTATTTTCGTATATCATGTTTTTCGATGTAGATGGTGATCCCGATTGAGATTCAGAGCGGGTTGACTTTTGAAGTTAAGGGTTAGTCAGGGACGCGTGCTTGGTATTTGCATCCTGATTTCCGCATAGGGGATTCCATGTCTCTCGCGTGTGATTCTAGAGTTTCGGTTTCATGGACTCTTATTATATTATGGTTCTGTCGGTTTTCAGGGGTGGAAATACGACCTGTTTGTATGTTTTATACGTATTCTCTATTGGTTATCATTGTTGGTATGTTTTAAGAGTGGCGTGATTGGAGGTGGTTGATGTAGACTATGGGGCCCATATAGGAGCCCAATATATCGAATTATGATGGATTATACACTAGACTGGGTACGTACCTGTAGACCGTCTGAGGTGAGGTGCATCACAGGGGACGCTCTCTGGTGTAGGCTATGCTATCGGGATTTTTGATCCTCATCCAGTTTCAGTGTGGACCTGGACTGGGAGACACCCTATGGGGATTAGGGTGGGTCCAGGGGTGGATTATGGATTTTGGTTTATGGATTACCGAAGATTGATGTTTGTGGTTACTTGTTGTATAGCCTTATCGACTGTCATGTTACTTGGTTGGATTATTGATGGTTACATATTTATTGTACTTCATATTCGGCATCATATTCCTTTATTTCTTTATTCTAGATATCAGTGTTCCCTTCCTATGCCCTACTGAGCTTTATGGCTCACCCCTCTTCCTATTTCCCTTTCAGGTGAGTTGGATATAGGTGACGACGGTCAGCTGCAGGACGCATGAGCTGGTCTGTAGCCTAGAGCTGACTTTTTAGCCGGGCGTAGGGACTTTGAGTATTGTACCTTGTATATGTTACTTATTTACTTAGTCTGATCTCGGGTAGATATGTCTTCTTATTTCCGTTGTCATATAGATACTCCGATGGTTTTGGTGGGTGTATATATGGTATTTTGGAGAGACTGTTTCCACATGGTGTTCTAAGAGTTATTATTATTATATTTGGTTTATTTATTGGATTAACGGTTGATTCGGGGGATGTGGTCCCCTGTCGGTCACGTTCTTATGCGAATAGGTACACTTCAGTATACCTTAGGAGAGAGGGGCGTGGCAGTTTGGTATCGAAGCTGTAGGTTTAGATACATTGATTAGACTACCTAGGTTATTTCGTTGGCTACACATCATGCGCTTCCCGACTGACCTGGTGAGTTCCTTATTTTTGTATTTCTTGCCTTTAGATTTACGTATAAGTGTGTTGTATTTTGTGGATATGGTTTATACGCGTAGGACTGGGGTGTGAGGTCAGGGAAGGGGTAGGAGACGACTCGAGGCGGATGAGCCTCAGGGAGTAGATGAGATTGCTATACCGGAGGTAGTTTCGCTAATGCGCGGGTGAGGACGGAGAGTTAGGGGTAGGATACGTGGGAGGGGAATAGGTAGGTGAGGAGCTTATGTAGCTCCAATAGATGATATTGGGGAGGACCAGGAGGTACCACCAGTGCAGCCAACACCACATGGGGTAGAGGCAGTAGTGACTACTCTACGACAGGTGGTTTGGGATGTTAGTAAGTTAGTGCGAGCACTTGGGCAGACTGTTACTGGACTTGTGACACAGATTACTACTTCAGCGCCAGCAGCACTATAGGCTCCTACTGAGGTTCCAGCACAGGTTCCGGCTTTGAGTGGATTACAGGTGGGAGCAGGACAGATTATGGAGCCCTAGGTAGCTCCTTTGGCAATTGATACTTCGATCAAGGAGCTAACTGAGTTACGAAAGATGAATCCATCGGTTTATAGAGGAGTGAGAGATCCAGTGGCAGCAGAGGAGTGGCTTCGCCAACTACATAGGAAGATGATTTCCTTGTGGATTCCTGAGGAGAGGAGGGCTTTATTAGCTGTAGAGTTCTTAGAGGGTGATGCTTTTACATGGTGGGAGGTGATGACAATTAATCGGGGCAGGGAGGGTATGTCGTGGGTAGAGTTTGAGACAGTTTTTTTGGCACAGTACATACCACAGACAGTGCGTGTAGCTAAAGCTAAGGAGTTCCTTGAGTTGATTCAGTCTCCGGACATGATAGTGACTCAGTATCAGGCTTGCTTTGAGGAGTTAGGGTAATATGGGGAGGAGTATATTTCCACAGAATAAAAGAAGATATTGAGATTTCGGAGAGGATTGTCGCCAAAGATTTCACCTCATTTGGCAGCTCATACTATCACCACCTATCGCAAGTGTATTGATAAGGCACTCGGAGTTGAGAGGACTTTAGTGGAGATTAAAGATTATTGGGAGATTCATAAGAGGAAGCTTGAGAGTTTTACATCTGCTACTGGTGAGAGTAGTTAGCACAGACGGAGGACTGATACCCGTGGGCAGCAACAGAGGCAGAGGCAGAGTTCTCAGAGTCTGAGATAGAGTTATCGAGGACCTAGACAGGGACAATAGGGTCCTAGATAGGTTCAGCAGGGGCAGAGACAAGGTCAATAGGGGCAGAGATTGAACTAGTAGGGACAGGCTCCGAGACGGGACTAGCAGCCCCAGCATTGCTATGCATGTGGTCATGTGGGCCATATGCGTTGGGATTGTCCTATGGCAAACAACCCGTTATGTTTTTAGTGTGGCTTGCCAGGACATACTTGGACAAATTGCCCAAAGGGTGGAGGACCTGCTCCGCCAGCACCTCGAGGTCAGAGAGCTCCAACTCCAATTCCAACACCGATTCCAGCACCTAGAGGTCCTGCAGGACAGGGTAGGCCACTAGCTCAGCAACAGCAACAGCAACAGCAACAGCAACAGGTCCACAGAGGTGGAGTGTATGCACTCGGCCCTGATGCAGTACCCACAGAGCAAGACCATTTGGGAGGTAGATTTCTCTTATTCAGTTCTTGGGCACGTGTTTTGTTTGATACTGGTGCTACGCATTCATTTATTTCTACATCATTTGCTGAGGCATTGGGTTTAGGAATTATGGGAGTGGCGAGGAGATTTATAGTTGATTCGTGCCCAGGACCAGGTACCGTGATTAGTGGTATCTGTAGGGACTGTGTATTTAGTTTCGCAGATCATGAGTTTAGAGCGGATTTGTTTAGGATGTCATTTACTGATTTTGATGTTATTCTCGGATTGGATTGGTTGACTGAGTATGAGGTGATTATAGAGTGTGCTGAGAAGAGGATTACACTAACCACACCTATGGGGAGGGTTAGATTTCGTGGGACGAGACTTCTTCCGTGTCCACATTTTCTAGATATTCCTCAGTACACCGATTGTGTTGTAGCGGGTTTGATCTTTTCAATGTCTAAGGAGGAGTCTTTGACTCCTATACCTGTTGTGGAGCATTATACAGATGTTTTTCCTGATGATTTATCGGGGTTGCCACCGCAGAGGGAGATTGACTTTGTGATCAAACTGTATCTGGGTACAGATCCTATTTCTATGCCACCATACAGGATGGCACCAGCAGAGCTGAACGAGTTAGATACCCAGTTGACAGGTTTACAGAAATTGGGTTTTATCAGACCGAGCACTTCACCTTGGGGAGCACTTGTTCTGTTTGTGTAAAAGAAGGATGGTACGATACGGATGTGTGTGGATTGCCGACAGCTGAATCTGGTGATAGTGAAGAATAAATATCTGTTACCGAGGATTAATGATCTGTTTTATCAGTTGAGGGGTAGCCACTATTACTCTAAGATTGATCTTAGATCGGGATACCGCCAGTTACGGATCCAGGAGGAGGATATTATGAAGACAGCTTTTCGCACACGATTTGGTCATTATGAGTATTTGGTTATGTCATTTGGGCTAACCAATTCACTTGCAGCATTTATGGATTTGATGCACAGGGTGTTCAGTCCATATCTGGATTAGTTTGTGATTGTGCTCATTGATGACATATTGGTTTATTCAGCCACTGAGAAGGAGCATGTTAGACATTTGGAGATTGTGTTACAGACGCTTAGGGAGTATAGACTGTATGTCAAGCTGAGCAAGTGTGAAGTTTGGGTGACTCAGGTGAAATTTTTAGGGCATGTGATTTCCTAGGAGGGTATAGCAGTGGATCCAGCTAAGGTGGAGGTAGTGATAGCATGGAGGAGACCGAAGAATGTAGGAGAGATTCGTAGTTTCTTGGGGTTAGCAGGGTACTATTGGCGTTTTATCGAGGGGTTCTCACGGATTGCAGCGCCGATGACACAGTTAACCCGAAAGGATGTTCCATTTGTATGGACAGACGAGTGTGAGCAGGCTTTTCAGGAGTTAAAGACTCGACTCACGTCGCCATCAGTGTTGGTGATACCAGACAGAGATATTGGTTATCAGGTATATTGTGATGCTTTAAGAGTTGGATTGGGTTATGTCCTGATGCAGCAGGACAGAGTGGTTGAGTATGCTTCACGTCTACTGAAGCCACATGAGAGGAATTATCCGACGCATGATTTGGAGTTAGCTGTTGTTGTGTTTGCACTTAAGCAGTGGAGATATTATCTTTATGGAGAGAGATTCAAGGTATTCTCAGATCATAGAAGTCTCTGGTATTTGTTTACTCAGAGAGATCTAAACCAGAGACAGCGCAGATGGATGGAGTATCTTGAAGACTTTGATTTTACTTTAGAGTATCATCCAGGCAAGGCCAATGTGGTGGCTGACGCCTTGAGTAGGAGATTGGTTGCAGCTTGGTTGGCTATCCATGTATTTGAGTTAGAGGATACGCTTAGTCAGTACCGACTAGACATGGAAGAGCGTGGAGACTTATTGAGTTTACGGAGTTTGATTGCTCGTCCGACACTTGTACAATAGGTGTTGGATGCACAGTTGGGGGACGCACTATTTGATGACATTGAGGATATGGAGGGATGGATCAGAGGCATCGATGGTGGAGTTAGATTCCGGGCTAGATTAGTGGTTCCAGTGGATATGGAGTTATGAGAGGAGATACTTCGGGAGGCATACCATTCACAGTTTACGATGCATCCTGGTGCTTCCAAGATGTATCGAGATTTACGGAGACGATATTGGTGGAGTGGCATAAAGAGAGATGTTGCACAGACTGTGACCCGATGTCTTGTTAGCAGGTAAAGGCTGAGCATCGACGACCCGCAGGATTGTTACAGCCACTTCCATTACCTGAGTGGAAGTGGGAGCATCTTACTATGGATTTTGTAATGGGTTTACCTATGACTCCGTGGAAACATGATGCAGTTTGGGTTGTTGTTGATCAATTGACAAAGACAACTCATTTTATGCCTATTCATCAGACGGATTCGATAGAGTCGTTGACCAAGTTGTATGTATAGGAGATAGTCTGACTGCATCAGGTACACCTGAGTATTGTGTCTGATTGGCATCCCAAATTTACTTCACGGTTTTGGGGCAATTTTCAGGATGTTCTGGGGACGAAACTGAAGTTCGGTATAGCTTTGGACTTGTGTGGTAGACTTCCGAGGAGATTGGGAGACTCATATTCCTTTGGTGGAGTTTGAGTACAGTAATAGCTACCAGAGCAGTATATGGATGGCACCGTATGAGGCATTATATAGGAGACCTTGTAGATCACCGTTGTGCTGGTCAGAGTTTGGAGACAGACTGCTATTAGGTCCAGAGATGGTGCAGCAGACTACTAAGATAGTGATAATGATACGGCGACAGCTTTTGATAGTCCAATGACGTCAAAAGAGTTATGTGGATAGGAGACGTAGACCTCTAGAGTTTCGGGTGGGGGATCACGTGTTTCTGAGGGTTAGTCCGAAGCGAGGGGTATAAAGATTTGGGAGAGCAGGGAAATTAGCTTCGAGGTTTACAGAACCATTTGAGATTTTGGAGAGAGTAGGGACGGTAGCTTATCGATTAACATTACCCCCACAGTTATCAGGGGTACATGGTGTATTTCATGTGTCCATGTTACGGAGATACCAAAGGGACCTTTCTCATATATTAGATTGGTCTACCTTGGAGATTGGTGAGGACGTTACTTTTGAGACACGACCTCACAGGATTATGGATAGACAGGAGAGGCAGCTATGAGCGAAGACCATACCCTTAGTCAAGGTGATATGGCGGCACTATGGAGCCGAGGAGGTGACCTGGGAGTTAGAGTCTGACATGCGAGCTAGATATCCAGGATTATTCACTACCTAGGTATGATTTTAATTTCGAGGATGAAATTTTTTTAAGGGGGGACGATGTAATATACTGACCGGTTATACACTGTTCATAGTACTTTGACGCGTTGATCAAGGTGGAGTGAACCTTGATGATTGTGAATCGGGATTTGGGGAGAATAAAAATTAAATCAAGATAAAACTATGAAAAAACTTTTAATAAATAGGGGATTTAAAAAGAAAAGTTTTGGTGCAAGAATCACTCAAATCGGATTTAAATTGAATTTATTATGAATTTTTGAAGTTAATTGAACATTTTATTAAGGGGTGTTTTTGAAAGTAAAATATTGTATAAAAGAAAAAAAATAAAATAACAAATTTTCCAAAAATACCCTCTTCTTACACGCGATCTTCTCTCTCTTGTTTCTCTCTCTCACTCACACGGGTTCAAAGGCAATCTTTCGTTTCTAGCGGCAGTGACGGTCGAGCTTTGTACCGAATGGAGCGTATGGACGAAACGAGCATAACCCAACTTGAATCAGGTTAAACGGAGCTCCGATTTGGGAGAAATCTTTGATTGAAGCTCTGGCTACCATGAACTTTTCGTGGTCGAATCCGACGACTGTGTGACCTGATTTTGGTATGTATGA
This sequence comes from Tripterygium wilfordii, assembly GCF_013401445.1. NCBI lineage: Eukaryota > Viridiplantae > Streptophyta > Magnoliopsida > Celastrales > Celastraceae > Tripterygium > Tripterygium wilfordii. The sequence goes on along the minus strand of NC_052239.1, from coordinate 8,721,329 downwards.
GTTCGTCTCTTCGAGCTCTTCGATTTGGTGGGTTTGGGTGGCCGGATCGCCGACGGTGATGTTGGTTGAGTTTCGACTAAGTTTGGCCGAGTTTACCCGATTTGACTCTGTTCGACCCGGTTTGACACATTTGACTTGGTTTAATGCGGTTTGACCCATTTGACTCGGTTTAATCCAGTTTGACTTGTTTAACCAGGTTTGACCATTGATCTTTGACTTTGACTGTTGACCATAGTTGATCGAACGTATTTTCACTGTATTTTCGTATATCATGTTTTTCGATGTAGACGGTTATCCCGGTTGAGATTCGGAGCGGGTTGACTTTTGGAGTTAAGGGTTAGTCATGGACGCTTGCTTGGTATTTGCATCCTGATTTCCAGGTAGAGGTTTCCATGTCTCTCGCGTATGATTCTAGAGTTTCGATTTCACGGACTCTTATTATATTGTGGTTTTGTCGATTTCTGGGGGTGGAAATACGACATGTTGGTATGTTTTATACGTATTCTCTGTTGGTTATCATTGTTGGTATGTTTTAGGAGTAGGGTGATTAGAGGTGGTTGATGTAGACTGTGGGGTCCATATAGGAGCCCAATATATCGAATTATGATGGATTATATAATAGACCGGGTACGTACCTGTAAATCGTCTGAGGTGAGGTGCATCACAAGGGACGCTCTCTGGTGTAAGCTATGCTATCGGGATTTCTGATCCTCATCCAGTTTCGGTGTGGACCTGGACTGGGAGACACCCTATGGGGATTAGGGTGGGTCCAGGGGTGGATTATGGATTTTAGATTATGGATTACCGGAGATTGGTGTTTGTGGTTACTGTGTTGTATAGCCTTATCGGCTGTCATGTTACTTGGTTGGATTACTGATGGGTACATATTCATTGTACTTCATATTCTACATCATATTCCTTTATTTCTTTATTCTGGATATCGGTGTTCCCTTTCTATGCCCTACTGAGCTTTATTGCTTACCCCTCTTCTTATTTCCCTTTCAGGTGAGTTGGATGTAGGTGACGACGATTAGCAGCCGGGCGCATGAGCTAGTGTGTAGCCTTGAGCTGATTTTTTAGTGGGGCATGGGGACTTTGAGTATTGTACTTTGTATATGTTACTTATTTACTCAGTCTGATCTCGGGTAGATATGTCTTCTTATTTCCGCTGTTGTATAGATACTTCGATGGTTTCGGTGGGTGTATATATGGTATTTTGGAGAGATTGTTTCCACATGGTGTTCTAGGAGTTATTATTATTATATTTGGTTTATGTATTGGATTAAGGGTTGGTTCGGGGGATGGGGTCCCCTGCCGATCACGTTCTTGTGGGCATAGGTACACTTCGGTATACCTTAGGAGAGAGGGGCGTGACATAGTTAAATGAGCATCAGTAAGAGTTTTCATATATTGACTGAGATGATTTACAGAATAGCTAATATGAGGCCTAGTTATTGTTAAGATCATTAATCTTCCTATCAACCTTCTGTTTTGAAGAGGATTTTCTAATGGGGTTCCTATTTGCAGAGATAATTTTGTATTAGTGTCAGATGGAGTATGGCTAATTTTTGCATTAATAAGGTTGGTGTCCTTGATTAAATAAGGGTGTATTTTTTCTAAGAAATGAATACCTAAATTTGTTCTATCAATTTATGGCCCGACGAAATATTTTAAAGATCCGAAGTCTCTAATTTTGAAGCATGTGGCTATATATGTTTTAACTTGTTGAATAAGATCTATGTCGTTTCCTCCTAAAGTCATATCATCTACATATAGTAGGAGAAGTAATATGCTATTACCTCTTTGTATGAAAAACAGAGAATAATTTGTCTTGTATTGTGTGAAACCAAAGGTTATTAAGGTTTACTACATTTTTCATTCCATTGTCTAGAAGCTTGTTTTAGTCCATAAATATACTTTTTGAGTTTACAAACTAGGTTTTTGTTAGGATTGGGATAACCTGGAGGAGTCTTCATATAGACTTCCTCCTCAAAATTTCCATTAAGGAAAGCATTGTGTACATCTATATGATGTATGTGCCATTTGTACATGCTAGCTAAAGCTAGGAATAACCTAGCATTAGTGATTTTCACAACAAAAGCAAAAGTTTCTTTATAATCAAAGCCTTCACTTTGATTGAACCCTTGAGCTACTAATCTTGCTTTATACCTTTCTAGAGTCCCATTTGCATTAAACTTTACTTTATATATCCATTTACAGCCTATGACTTTTCTTCCTCTTAGTAAAGTGGTTAACTCTTAAGTCTTATTAGAACTCAAATATTTTATTTTCCTTAACTAGGCAATAGCAACCAAAGCCCCTTAAGGTTTTATAGTCAAAATTTCTATTGTATAGTATACTATAAGGATATTGTTTATCTACAACCCTACTGGGCATTCTATTAATCAAAAAAAAAGTTATTTGTATGCAAAAAGACCAATATTTTTCTGACAAACCACTATGTAATCTAATGGTTCTTGCTACATTCAATATGTGTTGATGTTTCCTTTGACCTACTCCATTTTTTTGAAGACTATAGGGACAACTTCTTTGGTGTTAAATACCTAAACTTAGGAAGTAGGAAGGCATGTGGAATTCCTGTTCATTATCTGATCTTATATTCTTCACTGTCTTACAAGTTGTGTTTTAATCAATTCTATGAAAATTTTTAAATATATTATTGTTTTCTGATTTGGTGTTCATTAAAAAATCCGTGTCATTCTAGAGTGATCATCTACTATGGTTAAGAATATTTGTAACCTTCAATATAAGGTAAGGGATTAAGTCCCCAAATATCTATGTGAATTAAGTCAAAACAATTCTTTGTAATAGAATTACTTGTACCAAAGGAGTTCTTTTCATTTTAGAACTAATTAACACATTCTTGACAATCTAGGACAGAATCACTAAGAACATTATATGAAAATTTTAATAACACTCATAGAAGGGTGTCCAAGTCTTCTGTACAAAATAGTAGGACTCACTATAGCATTAATGAAAACTGAATGATTTCATCTAACAGGATGATCAGGATTGAGAATGTAGAGGTCCCTAAGCACCATTCCCAAGCCAATCTTCTCCAAAGTGACTATATGCTATTTTTGGTTAACTTACTCACTGAAATTAAGTTAAAATTAATTGTGGGAACACAAAGGACCTCTGTGAGAGTTATTTCAGGTGTGATCTTTACTGTGCCAATGTGAGAGATGATATGTGTTTGCCCATTAGGCAGATGAACATAGGAATGATGCATTTCATGGCAATTTTCATACGATGAAGCATGGCAAACTATATGATCTAAAGCACCACTGTCTATAAGTCATTTATTATATTGCTTGGAATTATTAATAGAAGTACCCATAACTTATGAAACTGAGCCTGCTTGTGCCTGAATGTTATGTGAATTATTTGGTTGATTAGTCCTAGACTGCATAAAAGTCATGAATTGTTGACACTACTCTGGTGTACGTGGATTCAATAGTAGGTTTTGGTTCAATGTCTGTAGATGTTTCTATAGTGGTTTGATTTGCTTGATACCTTCCATTCTTGTTGTATCTTGGCTTTTTAGGAGGTTGAGGAAAACCATGAATTTTGAAGCAGGTTAGTCATTCTACAATAATTGCAGAAAAGACTATCTTTGTTTCCTTGCTGTGGTTTTCCAAATGTATTTTCCCTATTCCCTTGCCATGGCCTTCCAAATGCATGCTTTGAGTTTCTTTTACCTTGGCCATTTCTGTTGTTGTAAGGTTTAAAGGGAGCATTGTTGGTAGTGTTAAAACTCTTGAAAGCCATTGTGCCATAGCCTATTGAGATATCAAAGAACCCTTGTCTGTGAGTTTTTGTTTTCTTTCCTCCTGATTGACAATGATGAAAGCTTTATTCACATCTGGAAATGGATGCATTAGTAGAATTTGACTACCAACTGTGGATGTGAGCTATTATAGTATGGATATGAGCTGTTATAAGAGATTGAGTTGATTGTGTGGAGTAATCGTACGAGTTGACAAAAATAGGTTACCTAGAATAGTTATCAGATTAGCTAAGCTTACGTGTATACTTCTTAATATAAAAGATATAGAATAGTCGTGTAAAGTGTACGAAAATCTGAGAAGAAAATAAGATTGTTTTCTTTCTCCATATTCTCTGTCTCTCCATTTTCCTTCTTAACCTATTATGTTATTGTTGATATGGTACCAGAGCAGTTGTTCTTGGACCAGTAAATCAGTAATACGAATGGAGTAGTTCAGCACTATGTCAGGGACTCCAGAACCAGACGCTACACGAGTGGTTGTGAATCTACAAGAGAATTCTGCTCTTGTGGATCTCACAACCATGATGACCCAGATGTTGAATCAGACTCAGAATCAGCTTCAGGCACCGAGCTTTGAAGCCAACACATAGATCGACGTTAAGTTGGATGGTACCAATTACGCGCTATGGTCCCAAGTTGTCGAGATGTATATCTCAGGCAAAGACAAGTTGGGGCATATTATCAAAGATAGTGCCCAACCTCTGGTTGAAGATCCAAAATACCAGAAGTGGAGGACTGAGAACACGGTGGTGAAGGGATGGCTTATCAACTCAATGGACCCGAGTGTGATTAGCACCTTTATTTGATTTTCAACTGCAAAAGAGGTATGGGATAATGTTGCTACAACCTATTTTGATGGTTCTGACACATCGCATGTATATGATCTCAAGAGGAAGGTCATGCGGCTCAAGCAAGGAGGATGATCCATTGAGTCCTATTTACAATGGCTTGCAAGGTTTGTGGCATGAGATAGATTTTCGACGACCAAATCCAATGAAGTGTCAAGATGATATTCAAAAGTATAGCTTTATCTTGCAAGAGGATAGAGTGATCGTCTTGACAAGATTAGAGGGGATGTACTCCAGATCAAACCTTTCCCTACCGTTGAGCAAGCATATGCACATGTCCGACACGAGGACTTGCGACAAGCCATGATGATGACACAAGGAGAATATCAATCTAGTGTTGCAATGGTGTCAAAAGGAGGACAACGATTGCAAAAACCATCTCTGGTCCCTAGTGAGAAACCTAGGATACCAGCCATGAAGAGGTAGCAACAACCAAAGGGAAGTGGTTGCACCCATTGTGGGAATTCCAAGCATACCCTTGATGCATGTTTCAAATTGCATGGGTATCTTGATTGGTGGTGATGACGTCAAAAATAGGCCCGACCCTACTAGACGAATCAGTTAGTCAGACCAAGTTCTTCCTTCCTGATCGGTTGCCTTCCTTTCTGCACAATAAGCAAACGTAAGCTTCGGTAGGGCCCCGAGGGTGTGCTCGGGGGGACATCTCCGACGCTCAAGTCAATACGGTACTAAACTTGGGAGGATGGCTCGCTATTTGGAGCTCTGCCTCTTGCTCAGTAAGTAAATTTGAGTGCAGGAGTTAGGATCTTTACCTGAGGGCAGAGGTTCCCCTTTTATATGAGCTTGAAGTGTTTGAGTTGTAGTAAGAGTCAGACTCTCTCTCATTGGCTTTCCAGAGGGTTTCTTGAAGGGTAAATTCCATCCGTATCACTCTCCCAAAGGGAGTTGGACTCTGTTGAGGGTTGGTGTCCTATTGTGACTCTTCATTGTATGACTTGGTATATACCTACTTCGGTCATGTAGGGACATTACCAAGGCAACACTTCAGCGTGATAGAAGCCGGGTCAGATTCATTGATTTCAGTATATAATTTTTAGAGGAACCGAAGTGGGTACTTCGGTTATGGCCGAAGTGTACCTTTCGGCTCTCCCTTCATCCGGGCCCAGCTGGCACTTCAGTTGTCACGTGTCCTAGTTTTATTGGTGGGGTAATTTTGGTATTATCAGGTGGCATGAACTCAAAAGTAAGAAGAAGTGTGATATGGGAGGAACGGAACAGTTTGGACGTGCAGCATTGGTTAACACTGAGCCAAAATTTTCACTTATTCCCACGGAAGGCCTACTCATACCAAACAATTCAATTGAAAAGATCCAGGTTGGATTGTCGATTCTTGTTGGAAAAAAAAATATATATATATATATACATACATACACTTGTATCATTATGCAGCAAAATACCTATTGTAGCGCAGATTCACGGATCGAGCTGTTAGTTCCACGTCGTTTACCGTTGGCACGTCGGTGACTAACACAGATCTATGAACACGTCTGGACTCGGGGATTGCTACCAGAGTCCTCCCACTATTCACATCCTAACTAGCCTTGATCACGTAGGCGGAAGATCGGAGTTTGAGAGAGAGAGCGTTTACGTATATTATTTGGTGTGTGAAATACAAAGGACTGACCCTCTATTTATAGGCTCATAAGGGATAAGAATTGATGTCTTCTAATTTGATTAGAAGTCTATCAAATCTCTCAGGATAATACCATTCAAAAATCAAATACTTAATTTGATTAATATCCAACTAGATATTATCCTTAATTATTAATTAAACAAATTAATTGATAATGTGGACGTTTATCCACATCTCCCACTCGTCCACATAGGACTCTTTCTCAAACGTTGTACAGGCAGTAGGGCGTGCGACCAGACGAAGAAGATTCAACACTCGGTTGAACAGTTACACTAAGTTACCACCTAACTAGTGTAACATATCATATAGATATAGTTCGTCTATGCTCTAGACAGTTTGACCACACCAAACCAAACACTCTCAACACCTTTTGAGAATAATCTCTGAACAGTGCTTGATTTCCACACAGGTACAAATACTCATCCATGATCACTTTGTTGTTAAAACAATTTGTGATCGCCCGGGCTATGGATTTGTACTATTAAGGCATGTTATCAAACAATCTTCCTTAATGACTCATATCAATTCGTCTTTGTTTTAATATTTTCTAGTTGTGCCTCATTCGACCGTAACAATATTCATGGCCGTGTATGACACAACTAAGAAAACACTTCAAACTCCAGCTACATGATATAGTCTTAAGTCATAAGAGTATAAATAATTTTCAAGGCTCACACAGTGACAGATAAGGTGTTTTTCATGTCACTCCTGAAGTGGTCGACTTAGCACATATAAAAACATATTACATGCTATGATGAAGCTCCCACTTGATGGGATGTCACTAGCTTAAACATCATACGGATTTTTCATAGATGCTACACAATCATCCAACTTAAAATGTCAACTCATACATTTTGTCCGGCTTTCGTAAGGCTTATATGTGGTGATTAATCACACATTCGACTATAGAAATAGTCTCATCTCAGACTTACTGAGGCGACGTATAAATTAAGCAACTTATGCAAAAATAAACCACAAATGTCACTACTTAAGTGACAACTAGGTTTCTTGTCTCTTTCTACCAACCACGCAGGTGATAGAATTATTCCCCGTGTGAGTAAGGAGATCGTAGCCTTGTGACATTAAATTGTGCCTAAATTTATGGTGTAATAAACATAAACATATTATGAATAATACTTCATTTTATTTCACAAAAAAAACTGAGAATCCAATAAATACCCTTTACATAACTAGAGTCTACGTAGACCCATTGTTCTAACATGAAATGAAAACAAATCTCTAGTTATTGCTTTTGTTAATGGGTCAGCTACCATCTCTTTGGTGGGAATGTGTTTAAGGGTAACTTCTTTCTGGTTGACCATAAGTCGGATATTATGATAACGAATATCAATATGCTTTGTCTTCCCATGATACTTGGGATTCTTTGCATACTCCAAGGCGGCCATGCTATCGGAGAAAATCTCGACAGGCTTTTCAATCTGAGAGGTAGCCTCGAGATGTCGTAAAAAACGCCTTAACCAGACGGCCTCCTGGACTGCAGCTGAACATGCAACGTATTCAGCTTCCATTGTTGATAGAGCGATGCAGCTCTGCTTTTTGCTACACCAAGATATTGCTCCTCCACCAAGGATAAACACATATCCAGAAGTGGATTTTCTTTCGTCTCTATCACTGGCCCAATCAGCGTCACTGAATCCAGTTAGTTTTAGGTTTCCTCCACCATAGCAGAGGATTAGATCTGTGGTTCCACGAAGGTAATGAAATATTCTTTTCATGGCTTCCCAGTGGGTAAGACCTGGATTACTTTGATATCGGCTCACTAGGCCAACTGCAAAACAGATGTCAGGACGAGTACACAACATAGCGTACATCAGACTTCCAACTGCACTGGCATAGGGAACCTTGCTCATCCTATTTCTTTCTTCGTCTGTCTTAGGGCATTGATCAAGTGATAAATATCGACCTTTTTCAATAGGGGTATCAACGGGCTTTGATTGATGCATGCGGAACTTCTCCAAAATTTTCTTAATATAATTTTCTTGAGACAAACCAAGAATTCTTTTGGATCTATCCCTCATGATCTTGACGCCAAGCACATAGTTAGCCTCACCCATATCCTTCATTTCAAAAAGGAGGATAGCCAATCTTTCATGGCATTAATCATCCCCATATTATTCCCAGCAAGTAAAATGTCATCTACGTACAGAGACAGGATCAAAAAACCTTCTCCTGTCGTTTTGACATATACACAATGGTCATCTTCAATCATATCCATGCATGCCAACAAAATTGCTTCATGGAACTTGAGATACCATTGTCTAGATGATTGTTTGAGACCATATATGGATTTTTTAAGACAGCACACTTTGCCTTCTTGTTCTTCTGCCACAAAACCAAAAGGTTGATCCATATAGATCTCCTCATCCAGCTTCCCATTTAAGAAAGCTGTCTTAACATCCATCTGGTGTAGCTCCAAATTTAAATGAGCTACTAGTGCTAGGATCGAGCGAATAGAGACAAATCTCACCACAGGAGAAAAAGTCTCTTCGTAGTCTATACCCTCCATTTGGGTATAGCCTTTCGCTACAAGTCGGGCTTTATGCTTGTCAATTGAGCCATTGGCCTTCCTTTTTACTTTTAAGACCCACTTATTGCCAATGGCCTTTCGGCCTGGTGGAAGGTCAACCAAGTCCCAAACTTGGTTCTTTGCCATTGACTCCATCTCATCGTTCATGGCAGGTAACCAATCATTACAAGCAGGTGATTGAAGTGCTTCTTTGTATGAAGCTGGCTCATCTACATCTAACAGAGAGCATAACAACGCTTGTCCTTCAACTCCAAAATGTCGACGAGGAACGTTTCCACGTTGACTTTTCCGCAAGGAGTTTTCATCACTCCCACTATCTATGGCGATTGTCTGAGAAGGACGTTCTAATTCCCTCTCCTCGCCAGAGATAGTAGAAGATTCCGTAGACTGTAACTCATACAATTCTAATTCTTTACGGATATCACCAATGCTTGGGAATTTATTCTCTAAAAATTCCACATCTCTGGATTCTGTCTCTGTCATACCCCCATCAGGATGTTCACCATACATCACATACCCTTTTGAGTGTTCAGGATATCTGATGAACACCTTTTTGTTAGCCTTTGGGCCAAGCTTCCCATACTTATGGGAGGTAGAGTGAACATATCCTGCTGAGCCCCATGGGCGCAGATGATCTAACTCTGGTTTCCTTTTATTCCAGAGTTCATAGGGAGTAGTAGGCACAGACTTACTTGGAACACGATTAAGTATGTATGCTGCCGTAAGCAGTGCATCGCCCCAAAAACTTATTGGGAGATTGGCTTGAGCCATCATTGACCTAGTCATGTCCAACAAAGTCCTGTTTCGATGTTCCGCTACACCATTTTGTTGCGGTGTCCCAGGAATTGTAAGTTGCCTACTAATTCCTTTAGTTTCACATAGAAGTTTAAAGGAATCGGACAGATATTCACGTCCCCTATCAGTTCGGAGAGTTTTCAAATTTCTCTCTTGCTGAGTTTCGACTACCGCAACAAAGCGTTTGAAGCATTCTAATGCTTCATGTCGATGGGTAAGCAGGTACACATACCCGAATCGTGAATAATCATCTATAAATGTTATGAAGTACGACGCTCCATGTCGGGCTTTAACATTCATAGGCCCACAGATGTCTGAGTGGACTAACTCCAATGGATGAGAGGCCCTAAGAGCCTTACCAAAAGGCTTTCTTGATGCCTTTCCCATTAGACAATTCTCACACATAGGGAGATTGACTTTTTCAAGCGAGCCCAATAGGCCCGCTTTGGCTAATCTAGCCATTCTTTCTTGACCAATATGGCCAAGTCTAGCATGCCATAACATACCATCTATTTTAGGGAAAGTAACAAGTGCAGAAGAAGAAGAAGCGGCATTATAATAATCCAAATTTAACTTAAAGAAACCATTGACAAGTTGTCCGTTAAAGAACAATTTATTATCGAAAAACATGTCAACAACATTGTTCTCAAAATGAAAAGAATAACCTAAAGGCAATAAAGCTAGCACAGAGCAAAGGTTACACCGAAAAGTTGGACAATACAGAACATCATGTAGGATTAAATTGCGACCCCCTAACAATCTAAGTTGATAGGAACCGCATCCCAAAATCTCCACTTGTCCATTATTTCCCAGATAGACATACTGAGTTCCAGTTGGGATTCGGTGAAAATCCACAAAGCCCTGTCTGTCACGAACTATGTGTTTGTTCGCTCCTGTATCCAAAATCCAATCAGGAATGGAGTTAGCAACTAATGCATAAGAACAAACGTTGACAGAAATCAATTGAGGAACTACCTTCTTAGGCTCAGAACAGTTTCTGGCCAGGTGTCCCTTTTGCCCACAGTTGTAGCACTTCATCTTAGCTACATTCTTCTTGGGCTTTGGCTTCTCAATCTTCTTGCCTTTAGGCCCGTGACCTTTCCATTGCTTCTTTTTCCCTCCTCCTTTTCCCTTATACCCATTTCTGGGTTTGTTGGGAGCGTTGACCACTAAGGCCACTTTCTTGGTAGTAGCTTTGCAATCGGCTTCTAGCTCAAGGTGACGGGAAATATCATCGAAGGTCTTGATATTCTCTGAGTGAGTCATCAATTGCTTCATGTGGGCCCACTCAGGGTCCGGCAAGGAACGGATCACGGCCAATACCTGTTGCTCATCACTGAGCTCAACACCAGCATTCCTCAAATCCTTAATCATGCCCTTCATTGCACGAAGATGCTCGGGCATTGTGTGATTTGGGAGCAACGTATACTCATTGAATTTGAGGTTCAAGGCACGAAGTCTAGTGGCATTGGTTTGCCCAAACTTGATTTTGAGCTCATTCCACATGGCCTGAGCCGTAGTGCAATCCTCAAAATCACCAATTAGGTCATTTTGCATAGCACTAAGCATTGTGAACCGTGCACAACGATCCTTTTTGACCCAATTATCATAAGCTTCCTTGTCACGACGGTGCTGGGCAGTGTTACCTTCACACATCATAATTTTCAGATCCAGTTAACTTTTCTCCTTTATTAAGGTCAGCAATAACATTTTTCGAGGCCATTACTACAAAAGTAAACGAAGGTTGGATTTTAATAAGGCACAATTTATCAACTTCAAATATAAAAATCAAATAATTTTCCTAAAAATGCGAGATCGAAAAATCGCTATGCTCAAGTCATCACCCACAATCAAAGGAAAAATCATTTAACCTTCATACTTTATCAATCAATAATCAAAGAACGAATCTTTATGATCCATCATATTAACAATATAATATGTAAGCAATATTGCACATAAATTTATTATTATAAGCACTAAACTTATAATAGATATATTATGAGGATTATTATGCACATAGCACCAAAAAAAAACTTTGTGAGCTTTCTAAGTTAGGGACCAACAAATTTAGCAACCAGATTGTTCCCAGGAAAGAGGGGGCCTTCCGTTTAATACGGCGCACAATTAAGTAACCCCTTTCCTCGACAGAATTTTCTAGACATTGCTAATAACATTTTGTCACTAACAAAGATTGCCCACACAATAAATGCATAAAGTTTATGCAGATCATAATTCAACGAATGAATTTAATCACAATTAAAATCCTCATTATAATTCAACAAATGAATTATTAATCATACAATACAAAAAAAGAATGATGATTTATAATCACAAACACTAAGCACACAATTAATAAAATCATGTGAGTCATCAATTAATTGAAGATATCACATAAATATCAAAAAATAAACATGGATCAAATTACAATGGGAAAACACATTTGTAATATAAGTTTACTTAAAACGTGGGTGTAAGTCCAAAAAACATATTTTTAGGATTTATCATAAAGACATAATCTTTTTTTTTCTAGCCCAAATAAACTTTAAAGTCCAAATTAGGACTAAGCCCATTTTTCATATATCTATATAATTCATATATAGCCCATTAGTTTTAGTCTAACCCAAAAAAAATAAGCCCATTTAGTCTTTAAAACATATAATCGGCCCTTTCTTTTTCTCCTCTTTTTTTTTTTATTTATTTAAGACCATATTGGACCACAAAAGACCCTACTTTTTATATAGCAATTGTTGCAACATATGCAACAACAAGACTAAAACGTATATATATAAACAGAATTATATATATATATGTATAAACAGAATTATATATATATATATATATATATATATATAAACAGAATTATATATAGATATAAACAGAAGTATATAAACAGAATTATATATATATAAACAGAATTATATAAAAATAAGAGGGTTCACATAAGTTTCATTAATAAAAAAAACGATTTACACAAAATCATAAGATTAAAATCAATTTAATCAATTGATGATTAAAACCTATTTAACCATAAATACGGGAACTGAATGAACCAGCTCCGATACCAATGTTGGAAAAAAAAAATATATACATACATACACTTGTATCATTATGCAGCAAAATACCTATTGTAGCGCAGATTCACGGATCGAGCTGTTAGTTCCACGTCGTTTACCGTTGGCACGTCGGTGACTAACACGGATCTATGAACACGTCTGGACTCGGGGATCGCTACCAGAGTCCTCCCACTATTCACACCCTAACTAGCCTTGATCACGTAGGCGGAAGATCGGAGTTTGAGAGAGAGAGCGTTTACGTATATTATTTGGTGTGTGAAATACAAAGGACTGACCCTCTATTTATAGGCTCATAAGGGATAAGAATTGATGTCTTCTAATTTGATTAGAAGTCTATCAAATCTCTCAGGATAATACCATTCAAAAATCAAATACTTAATTTGATTAATATCCAACTAGATATTATCCTTAATTATTAATTAAACAAATTAATTGATAATGTGGACGTTTATCCACAATTCTGGAGCAACTGACCACATGACCTTTGACTCCAAAGATTTGGTTGTTAAAACAAGACCACGATGGGCTTGGATTACCAATGCCAATGGAGTGGCTTACCCAGTGGAGGGAGCTGGACAAGTTGAATTATCATCATCTTTTTCATTGACTAACACATTACTAGTTCCATCCTTATCTAGTAAATTGATATCTGTTGGGCAAGCCACTTAAGAATTAAACTGCCGTGTATTAATCTATCCAAAATTTTGTTTATTTCAGGATCTTCTCATGAAGGAGGCTATTGGTCGTGGTACTAAAATAGGGGGCTCTATTATATGGACGACTATAGTCTTGGAAGAGCAAATTCTGTGCATAAATCAAGTGTAAAAGTGCCAGAAATATGGTTGTGGCATCGAAGATTGGGACACCCCTCGTTTGGTTATCTCAAACATTTGTTTCCATCATTGTTTTTTGTTCTACAGAGTCAGATTTTCAGTGCGAGACATGTATTCAGGCCAAGGGTCATCGTGTTCCTTATCCTCCAATCATGAAGAAGTCTACAACTCCATGCAATCTAGTACACTAAGATGTATGGGGTCCGTCTCCAATTACTAGTCCTTCTGGTATTAGATAGTTTGCCACTTTTGTTGATGATTGTACACGCATGACCTGGCTTTATTCAATGAAGAATGAAAATGATTTGATTGGCATATTTAGAGCATTCCATAGTTTGATCAAGAAGCAATTTTCTACTCAAATTCAAATTCTTCGATCCGATAACGGTGGAGAATATATCAATCGTGACTTACAAGCCTACTTTCAATTACATGTTATTCGCCAAGAGACTACATGTTCGCAAACACCACAACAAAATGGTGTGACGGAATGTAAGAAGCGGCATATTCTAGAAACAATACGGGCACTCTTAACTGCGGCATATCTCCCCCAACGGTATTGGTCCGATACAGCATCTACAACTGTGTATTTGATGAATAGAATGCCATCTCGGGTTTTGGATTTCAAGACACATCTTCAAGTTTTAGCCCAGTTTATGCCACTACCCTCTGTCTTGACACTACCACCACGGGTCTTTGGGTGTGTCGTCTATGTACACTTACACAAGAATCAATGATCTAAACTTGATCCATGTACGATCCACTGCATGTTTCTAGGCTATGCCATGCATACCAAAGGATGTAGATGCTATGACCTGACCACACATCGTCTTTATACTACTACGGATGTTACGTTCCTCAAATCTGACACTTTTTATCCATGGCCTGTACCAATTCTCCTCTTCAGGGGGCGACTGTCAATGAAGAGAAGAATTGGAATTGGGATTCTTGGCCGGGTTTAGAAATTCAGAGAAACATATTGGATAATGATGGAGTGCCTGATAATGAAGGAGTACCTCAAAGGGCTGAGTGTCCAGATGTAACATCAACTTATTGTCTAGACTTGACACTAAATGAAGCCGGTGAAGGAATATCTCAAGGGATTGATTGTATAGTTGAAACACAAGAGTTGCTTGCAATTTCAGAATTGGGCGTACCTGGCCCCCTCTCACCAGTACACGACACCTCACCTTCTGAGAAGATTCCTGAGGTAAGCTCTCTAATCTCTGATGATATGGTCAATGACGAATCTGCTAGTTATAAGTTACCTTTCAGGCACAATTGTGGGAAGCCACCAAATAGGTACTCTCCTGATTCGGATGAGAGGAAGTCAAAATATCTCATTACCAATCATGTTTCTACCGAAAGACTTCCAGAAAATATAAAGGCATTTGTACATCAGTTATCCACATCGCATATTCCTCGCAATATACAAGAGGCTTTGCAAAGGCCCAAGTGGCTTCACACAATTATTGAAGAAATGATAGCTCTTGAGCAAAATCAAACATGGAGCATTGTACCACAGCCATAAGGAAAGAAGATAGTGGGATGTAGATGGGTATTCACAATAAAGCATAAAGCAGATGGATCAATAGAGAGATATAAGGCGAGACTTGTGGCAAAAGGGTACACTCAGACATATGGTATAGACTATCAGGAGACATTCTCTTGTGGCTAAACAAAATACTGTTTGAGTATTAATATCTTTAGCTGCAAATTTAAATTGGCCATTACATCAATTTGATGTAAAAAATGCATTCTTGCATGGAGATCTTAAGGAGGAGGTATATATGGAGATTCCACCTGGGTTTGCTACAACATCGAAAGGTGGAGTCGTATGTAAATTGCGGAAGGCACTATATGGGTTAAAACAGTCACCAAGGGCGTGGTTTGGACGATTCAGCATGGCTATGAAGAAACATGCTCAAACAGAGTAATTGTGACCATACATTGTTCTTAAAGCATCGATCCGAGAAGGTGATCGTGTTAATAATTTATGTCGACGATATGATCATAACTGGAGATGACGAGGTGGGAATGACTCGACTGAAGAAACATTTGGCAATTGAGTTTGAAATGAAAAATTTTGGCGGTTTAAAATACTTCCTAGGCATTGAAGTAGCACGGTCCAGCAAAGGCATCTTCTTGTCACAGAGAAAGTATGTTTTAGATTTACTAGCCGAAACAGGGATGCTTGATTGTAAACCTGCTGCTATGCCAATGGTTCAGAATCATGCCTTGGGAGATTATCCAGACCAAATCCTCACAGATATGGAGAGATATCAACGTCTCGTGGGTGAGTTGATCTACTTATCTCACACACGGCCAGACATTGCATATTCAGTGAGCTTAGTAAGTCAGTTTATGCAAAATCCAAGTACAAAACACATGATTGCAGTTCTTTAGATTCTTTGATATTTGAAGTCAGCATCTGGGAAAGGAATTATGTTCAAGAAAAATGAACATTTAAATATAGATGGCTATACAGATGCGGATTGGGCAGGGAGCATTAGTGATAGAAGATCAACATCCGGGTACTTTCCATTTATGGGGGGAACTTGGTAACTTGGAGAATTAAAAAGCAAAATGTGGTTGCATTGTCAAGTGCTGAAGCTGAATTTCGAGGCATGGCTAAAGGCCTGTGTGAACTCCTCTTGTTGAAGACATTAATGGGAGAAATAGGATATCCCGTGAAAGTGCCAATAAATTTATTTTGTGACAACAAATCAGCTATAGAAATTGCTCACAATCCAGTGCAGCATGACCTCACCAAACATGTCGAAATAGATCGACATTTCAACAAGGAGAAGCTCGAGGCTAGTATCATTTGGTTTCCATTTGTTAAGTCAAAGGACCAGCTAGCAGACGTACTCACAAAAGCAGTCTCTAGTAGAATTTTTCATGACTCACTTGTCAAGTTGGGCATAGCAGACATCTATGGACCAACTTGAGGGGGCATGTGGACGTGAGCTGTTATAGTATGGATATGAGCTGTTATAAGAGATTGATAGTTGACAAAGATAGGTTATTTGAATAGTTATCTGATTAGCTAAGTTTACATGTGTACTTGTTAATATAAAGGATACAGAATAGTCGTGTAAAGTGTAGGAAAATCTGAGAAGAAAATAAGATTGTTTTCTTTCTCGATATTCTCTGTCTCTCCATTTTCCTTCTTAACCTATTCTGTTAATGTTGATAGCAACTACACTAAAATTCTCATTCCATAAGAAACTGCATGACTTTCTCCTTCTCTTTCTTGATTTTGATTGGTTCAAGCACATCACATGGGTAGTGGCCACATTTGCATTTAGGAATAGCTTCATACTCTTCAAGTTCATCCCAAAGGCTTTTCATTTTAGCGTGATAGTCTGAAACTGTTAGATTGGATTGCTTCGTGTTAGAAATCTCCTTCATGACTTCATAAACTCTAGTTTCATCAACCACATAATACCTGACTTTTAAATCTGCCCATAATTCTTGAGCTGTCCTCCAAGTAGAGATGCTTTTGAGGATATTATCGGCTACTTAATTGGTGATTTTGATTAAGCCATTGGCTTGCTTCCATTGCTGATAGTACTGATCTTCTATACCTGGTGATGGTATTGTTCCATCAATGAATCCAACCTTGCTCCTTGCTTCTAAGGCATTTATGAAGTTTGCACTCCATGTGTGATAGTTGGTCCCATTTAACTCCAGAGAGATAAGTTTAGTAACTGAAAAATCATTGGGTAATAGGTTGTAAGGGTTAAAGAAAGGGTTTGATGGTTGAGGCTGTGTTGGAGTTGTAGGGACGAAACTATTCATGTTTTGAAACATTGGATAATTAGGAACTATAGGTGGTGTAGGTAGAAGGGGTGGTACAGTACTGGTATTTGGGAGGAATGAGGGTGGGTAATGAATGGTTGGAATGGGTGGTGTTATGCTAGTAGTGTTGGTCACTGAAGAAGCATGAAGGTTCCTTTGCGTGTTTGGTAGGTTTACTGCAGTAAGAGCAGGCATTTGAGTGGCATCCATTGTCGTTCCCACATTTGCTGCAGATGCAACCATTTGTGAGGAGATTGCTTGAGCACTCCTTAAGAAATTAGATACTTCAGATATTTGATCTAAGGTCATGCCAGCTTCAGTAACTGGTGGAGGTGGTGGTAGTGGTGGTGGTGGTGGTGGTGGTGAATCGAAAAGTTTTGATACCATGTTATACTTTGTGATTAACAAAGTCCTTGTGTTGATTGCAGGTGAGAATGAACAAGAAGAAGCTCAGTACAGATGAGGAAGAAAGAATAAGAAGCAGAGGAAGAAGATGAAGTAGACGTTATCTCTCATTGATTCAAAAGTCTAAGTTACAATGGCTCAAAAGAGCACTAATATATAAGGGAACATAGCTTGACATGTACAGGACTAAGACAAGACTTAAAGAGATGTACATGTGCTAAATATAAGACTATGCCAAAGATGGGCCTCAAGTAAACTAAATAAACTTAATCAGTGAAGGCCCAAAACTCTAAAGAACTATAAAGCCTGCAAGAAGGAGGCCCACAATCCAAAAGAGAAGAAGACCAAAACGATGAAGATGAACTCTGTCCTCGTGAAGCAGAAGACTGAGGAATCGCAGCGGATACGCAGCGGATTTTCTTTCACGGTATATGTTTGCGCTGGTCTGCAGTTGCCTCAATTGATCATTCTCTTGGTGTTTCTGTTTTTCTCGCTCAAGTAATGAACATGAACTACGGTAAAAATGAATGCTAATGAGTGAGATAGCTCGGTATTGAGAGCGCTCTCCTTAGTTAATAGTGGAAAAGTGAAAAAGTGAGAGAGTTTTACTTGAGTGGAGGTCACCTTTCATATAATTCTTGAATAATTTATTTTATTTAATTGTGGGAGAGATTTACGTGGGTGAATTCCCTAAAAATTCGCTTTAGAGATAGTCATTGGATTGTTTATCGATCAGTTTGAAGTAATTTCCACGATACTGGTGACCGAGGTGCTCCCTCATTCAGTCTTCTTTAATGCAGAGACTGTTAATGTCTCATTGGAATGGTATTTTGGTATTATCATTTTTATCTTCTTTTACTTTAGTTCTTTTTTCCTCCATAGATTTAATGTTTTCCTCTTTCATAAGGAAATATGGGACAATGGAATATTAATCGTGTGTTTTCGATTACTTTTTTTTATATGAATATTATATTATTAGTTATTTTAGCTTATATATAGGACATTTCAACCTGTTTTTATAGAGAAACAAAATAGAAAGAAATAGGCAGGCATCAAGAAGCACTCTCGACGGAGCCAATTTTGTAGAGAATATCATCATAACTTGACATCAAATTATTCCTCAAGGACGGAGCATGAAAAACATCTTTTAGAGTCAACATAGATCTAGAGTGTTAAACCTATGGTTCTACATGTCTAATTTTGATGATATTAAATCATTTGTAAATGATATTGAAACATTAGAGTAATATTTGATTGATGTCAATTGAATTTAAATGAATATATCTTATTGATTATCTTACATGATCACATGCTTTAAGTGAGACTTTTGCCTAATTCTATGTGAATTTGACATACTTACATGCTTGAATATATGCTGGAAATTCAATTTTACAAATGAACTAGAATGGACTAAGTTAGGGCATCAATTATCCAATTATCATATTTAACCAACTGAGGTCCAAATGACTTAAACTTGAACCACATGCAACTGAGGGTCTAATATATGTTCTAGGACTATAATCATGGGAAATTAAGTGCATCATATATATATTTGGTCATATGCTTAAATTTCGCCAAAACTAGCTAAGTTTAACCTAATTTTATGCATACTTGTTTTTTGTGA
This sequence comes from Tripterygium wilfordii, assembly GCF_013401445.1. NCBI lineage: Eukaryota > Viridiplantae > Streptophyta > Magnoliopsida > Celastrales > Celastraceae > Tripterygium > Tripterygium wilfordii. The sequence goes on along the minus strand of NC_052239.1, from coordinate 8,701,933 downwards.
ACGTGGTGAACCAAATGAACTCCGATTTAAATGAAATTTTGTGTGAACCTTAGTTTCATCATTATGAATATGTGACTAAGGAAAGTTTAAGATAAAGTCTCATTTACACTGAGCTTGCAAAATCGTAGTAAGGCTACACTTAGAATTTATCGGTTTTTACTATAATTGACTTTCTTGCTTGGTTGAGTGACCATAAGATATCCGATTGTTATGAAATTTTATGTTGGCATTCTAATATGTATAAAATGATTTATCATGTAGTAATTTGAATTTTATGGGTTGTTTTTAAAATATAATTAACCTATGCGCTCTATATGAAGCTCTTTGAGCTTACATGCAATTGGGGAGTTTTACCTCCTATATCTTTGTAGGTTAATCACCATTGTGATATAATATAACTCAAAATTCAGTTTGCTCAATTAAATTGAAGTCCGGTTTTCAAGAATGAGTTTGGAGCTCTAGAAAACCAATATAAGCCTAATTCACCAACTTACCACTAAGGTCAATTGATTGAGGTGAATGGAACAAGCCTTAAGGCTACATATTTTCTGAAGGTTGAGCTGCACATTCAGTTTGATTGTTGAAGTTTTAGACTTAAAATATATGTATGCAAGCTTGGACCCGATTATGATTCTTTGTGCTATAATTGATCATGAAGACATTTATATGCATGGTTTTTATTTGGACCGTACATGAAGACTATAGGAGCTGAGTTTAATTGATTTTCTTTAAGAAGGTGTCTTACATGTTGGAGGGAAATGTCTCTACACATTTGAAGTCAAAAGACCAAGCTTGGAGCTTAAATACTTGGAGGGGATTCATCCAACAAGTCTTTCTCTTCATAGGACCAACATATGGGACCTATTTGTACTACAATTCAGATTTGTCATAGTCTTTGTTGGCTTCCTTCATTTAAGACTTGTGATTCAAAGAAGATTAGTTTGGTGCAATCAAACAAGGCCCTTGGCTAGGGTTTGCTTTTGAAGTCTTGGAACCAAAATGGAAGGACAAGATGGCGTAGTACATTTGCATGCATGACTGAGAATTAGAGAGTTTGAATGGTCAAGATTTACAAGTACATGTAGATCCAATGGTTGATATCAAAATGTATTTTTTGATTCAAATATATCAAGGGCCACGCTCTACTTGATTGTATACCAAAGTACCTCTTAAACCTTCAATTCCATTCATACCTATGAGGTCTTTGTTGTATTGAGAGAGTTTTACATCAAATAGCCTTGTGCTAATCCTTGTGTTAACCTTGTTCTTCAAGCATTGTACAAAGTCCCTTGAGAGGGCAACTTGTGTTGTTGAGTTTGGGGTTGTTCAAATAACCTTTGTGTAAGGAGTTTTGTGGGACTCTTAAAACCACACCTTAGTGGAGTTGAGAAATACTAGGTTGGTGAATGTAGGTAGTAGATGTAGGAGAATGGTCTCCTATTGGAATGTTGTGATGGGTTTGCCCAATGTGGGTTTGAACCGATAATTTGCATTGGCCCAATATACAATATATATGGATAAGAGAAATAATCCTGTCTAGATAAGAAGTATGGATTAAGGTAGTCCTTTTCTATAAGGACTTGTAAAGACTACTCCAATTCATATAGATATTGGAGACTCAGTTCTAAATAAACTAGAACTCTTCTAAGAGTTCTAATAGGACTCTCAATCTCTCAACTATAAATAGGGGGTGTAGAGAGATAGAAAAGAACACACCAAAAATTGACTACTCTTAGTCTTTTTCTCTCCTCTTACGAATATTCTAATCTTGGTGATACGGAAGCTTACTCTTGTGAATTATTGAGGTATTTGTGTTGTGGATATTTCGGATACAGTCTAGTACCATATTCGAGACCTGCGCAATCTTGTTATACAAGAAGATCAATTCCGCTGGTGGATCTCTTGTTATTCGAATTTCTCTATTTTTTCTTACCTTGGAATCAGAGGCCACACCCACTTTGGCTCACGTTACGTGGGTCGGGCTTAAGGTTGAGCCTAACCAGGTTTTTCTACAGCACTTTTCAATATTGATGTTTGTTTAGAGAAAAGCATGCTAGGATTTATTTTTGAATTTTTTATTTAGAAAATTCGTGTTAATATATGGATGTTTATCTAAAATTGTGTTATAAATATCAAACGTTGTTCAAACTGTATGAAATTTTTACTGTAAACACTTTGATATGTTATGTGATTGTGTATAAATTTCATGCAAAAAGGAGATCTGTAGAAAGATATATTGCCAACCCAAATTTGTGACACCTGAAACTTAATAAATTCATATAAAATTGCATAGATTGAATTAGGAGCAGAGGCTGATATGTGTAGAAAGATAATTTTACTAGCTTTCCAACGACATATAGTATGCATGATTTGGATATGTGGATTGTTACATATGTTTTTTTGAAGTTTGGTGTGTAATCTGAGATTATTTTGTAAAAAAAAATTTTATTTTACAAAGAGTGGGGGCGCGTGCAGGTCCCACGGACCTCCAAATTTTATGAAATTTTTTAAAAATTTTTAAAATTTAATTTTCTATTTTCTATAAATTTTTCATAATTTTTGGAGTAAAGCAGATTATACTTTGACCCGTTTTTGGATGCACGTGACATGTTTAGTTTTTGATAAGATATGATAAACATTACCGACAATGTCTAGGAAGTTCTGTCTAAGGAAAGGGGTTACATAATTGTGTGCCGTATTAACGGAAGGCCCCCTCTTTCCTAGGAATGACCTGGTTGCTAGTTTTGTTTCCGTATTTTACAAACTAATTGTGTTGTTTTATCATGAAAATTGATTAGGTGCATGAAAGTGACAACTTGCAATATGGGTTGAATATTATATAAAGTATTTATAATATTTGTTTATTACTCTATTTAAGTTGAACTGTTATGGTTTAAATATGCTCATAAAAGTTGATTGTATAGCATATGCTGAACTATTAGGACGTTTGATTCGAAGTATGAAGCAATAAAATACGTAATATGTTGTGCAAACTCTGAATGTGAATTATTCTTTGACTAGATGGCTGCTACAAAGAGTATCGTCGCTGACTTGAATCAAGGTGAAAGGCTGACTGATAAGAATTACGATATATGGTATCGTAAGATCCTGTACTTGTTTGAAGAGCAAGATTCACTGGAAACTATAACACACCCAATGGCTGAACCTGAACATGGAACCACTGCTCAGCATAGGCATGACATGGAACTGTATCAGGCTTTCAAGCGCAAAGATCGCATAGCTCGCATAATAATGCTGAGCAGTATGCGAAATGATGATGCTTCGTTTTTGAGAAGCACAAATCGGCTCAAGCAGTGTGGAATGCGGTGAAGCTGTAATTTGGGGGTACTTCTACCACTAGACTGCGCTAGTTGACCCTCAAGTTTGATAGGTTTTTCAAGCGGCCTCATACTTCAGTGACGCAGTACCTAACAATGATGGCTAATATGATTAGCGAATTAGGGGAAGTTGGACGTGTGTTGTCAGATGAACAACAAGTGCAAGCTGTCATTCGATCCTTGCCACCTTCATGGGAACATATGAGGGTAAACCTTACCCACAATGAAAGCATCAAAAACATTTGATGATGTCTCTAGACATGTAGAACTAGAGGAAAATCGCATCCTACCTGACAAACCGAAATCTGAGGCCAGTATGGCTCAAACTTCGAAACGCAAAGCCTCGAGCTTTGGCGGTAAAAAGGGTAAGGGCAAAAGCAATACGCTGGGTCCCAAGAACAAGCCTTTCAAACGTGGAAAACGCGGTGCAAAGAAGAAGGACAATACTAAAATGACTTGTTTTAAATGTGACAAGCCAGATCACTTCACTCTTGAATGTCCCGAAGCGAAGGTAATTTCTGACCACTCAATCTCTCTTGAAATTAATGTATGTAGTAGTCTTATGTTAGCTGAAACTGTTCATCTTTGGATTGTAGCTCAGCAACAACAGACCACGTAAACAAGGAGAGGTCGGCCTTTGTAGATTATCGTTGCGTTCCGCAAGGGAGTCGCAATATCTTCATGGGAAATCATGCTTCTACTGAAGTGCTTGGGATCGGTACTTGCAAGCTACAGCTGCAAGGAGGTCGCACTTTGTATTTGCATGATGTCATAGATGCCTCTAAAGTTAGACGAAATCTACTTTCAGTTTCAGTTCTTCTTAAATTGGGATTTCGAGTCGAATTTGAGGATAATTGTGTTAAGTTATTTTTGGATAAGGTTTATTATGGTTCTGGATATTTGCTTAATGGTTTTATGGTGTTGGATACTGTTAATAATGAAAATAAAGTTGATTATGCATCTTATATTACTAGTTCCAATAATGTCCCTGATAATTGTATGTTATGGCATGCTAGATTAGGACATATTGGGCAAGATAGACTTAATCGTCTAGCTAAAGAAAGGCTTTTAGGCTCATTAGCAAAATGTGACTTGCCCACTTGTGAAAATTATCTAGCTGGAAAAGCTACACGAAAACCATTTCGAAAGGCAAAAAGTGCCAGTCTTTATTTTGCAATTGATTCATTCTGACATCTGTGGCCCAATGAATGTGAGGGCCAGACACGGTGCCTCATATTTCATCACTTTTATAGATGATTATACTTGATATGGTCATATCTACTTGATCTCCCATAAATCAGAAGCCTTGGAATGCTTCATAAAATATTTAAAATTGGTTGAGAATCAGTTAGATAAGAGCATCAAAACTCTTAGGACTGATCGTGGTGGTGAATATCTATCGGAACAATTCAAAGAATTGTGTGATGAAAAGGGTATAGCTAGACAACTAACTATTCCATACACTCCGCAACAAAATGGTGTTGCTGAAAGGTGGAACAAAACCCTTTTGGATATGGTTAGATCTATGATGGCGCAAGCAAATCTACCAATTTCATATTGGGGAGATGCATTGTTAACTGCTACGTACATACTAAACCATGTGCCAACAAAATATGTCAAGTCTACCCCATATGAATTATGGACTGGTCGAAAACCAGAATTAGGACATTTGCGGCCATGGGGTTCAACTACCTACATTCATACCCCTATTTCTAGATATGGAAAGTTGGGTGCCCGAGGGAAGAAGTGTATCTTCATAAGATATAGTGATACTTCTAAGGGATATGTCTTCATTGGAGAACATGAAACTGGTAGGGTGACAGAAATTGAGTCACGAGATGTCACATTCTTAGAAAATGAATTCCCTAAATTAGGAGAGGTTGATAAAGATTTTCAGTTTTATGAAACTGCAAACATCAACGAAGGCGCTAACAGTTTCCCAATCGAGGATATGGAAAACGTATCTTAATCGCTTAGGAACAGTAGGAGCGATTCTTTGACTGAAAATGCTCAAGAGGAGCAAGATCATGTTAAATCTCAACCTCAAAGGACTATGTGTGAACATGTTCCCTGTCGTCAATTTGAGATTGAAGGGGAAATATTCATGATAACTCCTCCAGATGGTGAGGTAAAGCCAGAATCTATAAAAGAGGCTCTTTCAGGTCCTAATTCTAGGGAATGGATGAATGCAATGAAAGAAGAAATGGAGTTGATGAAACACAACCATCTCTGGGATTTGGTTGAACTTCCATCCAATAGTAAACCTATTGGGAATCAGTGGGTTCTCAAAATCAAGCGTGACGCTGATGAGAACATAAACTGATATAAGGCTAGATTAGTGGCTAAGGGCTACAATCAAAAGGAGAGGGAATCGACTATGAAGAAACGTTTTCTCTAGTAGTGAGGATTGTTTCGATTCGCCTCATCCTAGCTATTCTCACACATTTGGATTTGGATTTGTACCAAATGGATGTTAAAACAACATTTCTAAATGGAGAACTAGATGAGGAGATTTATATGGATCAACCTACTAGTTCTGAGATCAAGGGCCAAGAGCACAAAGTTTGCAAGCTCAAAAGGTCCATCTATGGCCTAAAACAAGCATTTAGGCAATGGAATTTGTGAAATTATTTGTACAACATTGAATGTATGTTATAGACATGATTGGCTCACTCACATGAGTAATCGCCTCTGGCACTGTGGGAGCGTGCAGAGATGAGATTGATTTGAAATCAAACACTAGTTAGCGACTTCAGTGGCGCTGTAGAGTGTAAAAGATTCAAATTAAATATCACCTTAGTCACAACTAAGATGAGATTCATTTCAAAAGAATCGACATGATAGATTCCCAGTCTTTAATGAGCCTCTAAGTAGAGCCAAGTGTGAAAACTCTTTTGACACTAAGGGAAGTGTGCAAAATATGAGATTTCAAGTTTGTCGCCTAGGCAAGGTGAGCGACAAGACTAAGACTTGTATGGTGTTATTATAAGAGTTGACATACACTCTTAAGCTTAAATGAAGCAAGAGCAACTCTGTCATAGCGTGCATTTCATACTGCATGTGCTAGTGACCAATAGAAGATGAGTGAATTGATCCCTGTTTCCTCATCATGTGGATTTCTTAACATTCAAGCAACCTATTCCGTTAACCCTTTGCATGACTTCTGACTATGTCATGAAAGTTATGAGACAATGATCACTACTTTAGCGTGTCTCCCATGCACAAGGCAAGATGCGTCCAAAACGAACAATGCTAGAAAAATGAATTGTTTTCATATCCTAGTGACATGAGGGCTCAAGGAAACACTATTATGGATTTACATAAAAGTTACTTATATTTATTGGCCAGACAATGATGTCGAAAGGATAAAATTGCAAATACATATAATTTACTGGTTGACAAGCATAAGGACTCTTTTAAGGGATTGAGTTATACTTGATCAAATGTAACCAATAACGAGTTTGGGGCATGGCAAAGTACACAACATTAACACTTGTATAGTAACCTACTTCATTGTGGCCCATTGGGTTTCTACTTCGAAGATACTATATTATGTGTGCTTCAGGTCACACGACCCATTTACCTGTATGAAGATTTGAAGAGATGAGCATTTATTTCTCCCTCTCTATTAAAGCCCATAATGGGTGAGTGGGAGTATGTCAGAATGTTGGGATGGGTTCGTCCAACGTGGGCTTGAATCGATAATTTACATCAGCCCAATAGACAATATATATGGATAAGAGAAATAATCCTATCTAGATAAGAAGTATGGATTAAGGTAGTCCTTTTCTATAAGGACTTGTAAAGACTACTCCAATTCATATAGATATTGGAGACTCAGTTCTAAATAAACTAGAACTCTTCTAAGAGTTCTAGTAGGCCTCTTAATCTCTCCACTATAAATAGGGGGTGTAGAGAGATAGAAAAGAACACACCAAAAATTGACTACTCTTACTCTTTTTCTCTGCTCTTACGAATACTCTAATCTTGGTGATACGGAAGCTTACTCTTGCAAATTATTGAGGTATTTGTGCTGTGGATAATTTGGATGCGGTCTAGTACCATATCCGAGACCTGGGCAATCCTGTTATACAAGAAGATAAATTCCGTCGGTGAATCTCTTGTTATTCGACTTTCCCTATTTTTTCTTACATCTCCAAACTACTCTAAATCGCTGTGTTGATCTTGCTTGCTTATTTGCTTGTATTAGCTTGTTGTTTATTTATTGGAATTTCTGGAACCCTCCCATAGCTAGAGTTTGAATTTTATCTGAAATTTTGATATTGTGTTTATTAGGGTGTCGTCACACTTCATATAAAATTTCGTTGCATTTCAACATTATTTGATAGGTGAAATCTGTATTGCAAAATCTGTGCGCAGTGTGTTGTTTGAAAATTTGGTTTGTGCAATTCTTGATTATTTTATATTTGATCATTCACCATATTGTATCACATCTTGCATTGGATTGAATATTGATTATGATAATCATTAGAGTCCAAAGTTGTGTGCTATTTCTTAATTGACATTGATTTGTTTGAAATTGTAAAAAGGGATTCCAATTGAAATTTAGGGACACAATTCATCCCCCTCTTGTGTTACGCAAGATCCTTTATAGAGTTAAATTCCAAATCAACATCACCACTTCAGTAACATACTAATATTGTCGTGTGGAAGGAATCTTTTTCTCCAATGTGTTTTTGTAGGACTTGGGGCCCGCAGTTCCTTAGGATTTACAATTCGTATATAATGATGGAGAAAAAGTAAGACAAGTTTTAAAAATAAAAAAACAAAAATATAGTGTATTGTGACACATCTCTCAAATCATTGAATTCAAATGGGAGACTCTACAATTTTAAACAAATTGTAGAAATATCAAATCCGTTTTTGTTCTCACTGGGAGTGGGAGGAAAACAAACTATGTCGCGAACAAGTTGACAAAAGACGGTGTGGGTAAAGTAATAATCTGCATAATTGTAATTTTTTATTCTGTTGAAGTTAAAATCTTAATGAATGAATTCATTTGCATGGTTGCTTCATTAGACATATTCAGATTTCACTGGTGTGTTTGTGTGGGTTAGCATATATCTATTATATATATATATATAAGCTTGAAAGACTTTGAGCGATTTCCTGGTGAGTTGATTGGCTTCTTTGTACTCGCGAGATTTTTTTTGTCAACTCTGTGTGAAAAACGACATCGTTTTCCTTGCTTATTCGACTCGAACCGTTCGATTGCTTTTGGTGCTTTTAATCCGGGCCGTAAAAGCTGATGCATGCACTTCTCTCTTGTTGATCTCCTTCTGCACAATTCTATCATCCAAATTTAATTGCAAAAGACAAAACGAAGGTTTCTCTTCTCTGTCATTCAGAGATAATTTCAAGGAAGAGAGTCATACCTGGTCCGTCGCTCGCTTTCTTGACGTCATTACATTTCCACGTCTCTCTCATCACAAGGACTTCCCTCTTTGCCACCTCCCTCAACGATCGACTCGATTAAGGTTGTTTAGTTCTTCGGTTGCTTCGAGAGCCTCTATTCAGATCTTCATCATGGCCAACTATGGTTTTTCAGGTTTTTCTTTTGATTATTTCTTCGATCGTGACCAGGTATAGTTTTCCAGTAGTTTAGGTTGATGTATCTTTCTCCTTCTCATCTGACGTCGTTCACAGAATTCCACTACCGACAAAAGAACATACCAAAGGCTTTCGTGGTGCATCTCCTTTCATTCACAGGTTGATGGTGTTGTTTGGATGAAAGATTTTGGTACATGCATCTGCTTCTCTTCATGGGTTAATGGTGTCTTCTACTCGATTTGTCTTGCGGCCTTTTCATCTTCCTTTTGTTCCTCCTCTTTGAAAGGAGTTCTCGGCGGTGTCCTTCCCCTTTCTGTGTCAAAGTTCTTACTCAATTTTTCTTTGTTGCAGGTTTGATTCATCTGTGTAGGGGTCAAGTTCAACCCCGATCAAATACAAGGGTGCTATTCAACGCTATCAATTACATGAGTACTGTTCAACCCAATCAATTTATATATAAACGGGCCAGACCAAACATAAGCCCACAGAGGCTAGGTCCACAAAGTCCAACAACAATCAGACCAGAACATACAATCCAAAAGGACTTGGTCTAAAATGGCAATACAAAGCCGATACAAATATAGGAAGCCAATACACAAAGGCTAAACCAATAATCAAGGGATGAAGCCGAAGATAAGGTAGTTCCACGTTAAATGGTTACAACCGAAATTGTTATGAACTTCTCCAAACTACTATAAACTTCTCCAAACTGCTGAGAACTGCTCCAACTACCACCACAACCGCTTGTAACTGCTCAAGATAAGTATAAAAAGAGTTCATTATGATAGAAAAAGGGGAGGTTCTTTGGCTAGAATACTTTGAATTCTTATTTACTTTGTAATCTTCGATATAATAAAAATATCAGACAGTTCTGCACCGTGGACCTAGGCTCAACGCCGAACCACATAAAATCTCTCTGTCTTGTCTTATATTTACCCAATCATTCTCAAACAATTCGATTGTTGATAAATTGCATCAACAATTTGGCGTGCTAGATAGTTAAATCAAAATGGCAAGTTCAGAAGATTCGCGAGATGGTGCTGTAAATGAGAAGATGAAAGCTTTGATTCAACGCTTCGACGAACATGAAAGAAGAGTCCAACAATTGGAGCAAGAAAACTTGAACGTTCGTAGGGAGAATCAAAAGCTGCTTGATCTCATGAATCAAGTGTCAAGTCCTCGCATAACCAATACCATTCCTGCTAGTACTGTTCCAAGTACTTCTGCTCGATCCAATGACGGACAAACGGCGTAAATTCCCAACGTAGGCATTCCTTTGCCCGGATTTGTGCATCAGACGGAACTGTCATTGGCATCAACTTCAACTCAATTCTTAAGACCAACAACACAATCCATGGCACCGTTATTTCCAATACCAACTTCATCCTCAGCTATCCCAACAATTGGAGCATGGTCGAATATGACCACGACATTACCAGAAATAGCAACACAACGAAATGTGGACAAAAGATTAGAAGAAATGGAGTCAACATTCTTCAGGATACCGGGTATACCACCACCAATAAAGAAGAATCGCATTTTTCTCAAATCCCCGTTCATTCACGCTATTGCCATGGAAGAACTCCCAAAGAAATTCATTATCCACATATTAAACCTTGCGACAGTACCACTGACCCAGAAGATCACGTGGATCAATATAGCCAACGATTTAACTCTAGTATCATACCCATTCAACAAGCATGAAGATGTATATGCAGAGGATTTAGTTTGACCTTGGTTGGACCTCCTTTGAAGTGGTATCTTAGTCTTCCAGAAGGGAAAATTGCTTCATTCGCACAATTAGCCGATGCATTCATGGAACAGTTTGCGAGCAACAGGAAAATAGTTCCAACATCTGATGATTTATATCGGCTACGATAGAAGCAATGAGAATCCCTACGATCATTCCTGACAAGGTTCAATAAAGAAAAGCTCGAGATTCCAGGATGCTTAGACAAGATAGCTGTCAATGCGTTTCGTATGGCTCTTCTTCCCGAAAGCAAGTTATATGGTAAGCTTACTCGATATCCATGTAAATCATTTCAAGAGGTGCAAGCAAGAGCAAATGTCCAAATCAAATGGGAAGAAGATGAAGGAAGACTTCCAGAACGACCAATAGAGTAGATGAAGAAACCTAAACAGAAACAAATAAGCTCAGAGGCTCTACGTTATCCTTGTAGAGATCCTAAGCCAATGGATTTGAAAAAAAAGCCTTGATCTCCTAAGTATAACTTGGTAATACCTCCTATCGAAGTCTTATGGTATTGAAGAAGATGGGAGATGTTGTTCGATGCCCTGATAAAATTCATAAACCAATGGATCAGCGGGATACTTCCAAATGGTGTGAATTTCATAATGATCATGGTCACATGATAGAAGATTGTTTTACTCTCAAAAAAGAGGTCAACCAACTGCTAAAGAAATGTTACCTACGAGATTTATTAACTGAAAGAGGGAAAGCGGCAATGACTCAAGCCGAAAGAAGAGAGGAGGAACAAAAACCACCTCCCCCAGCAAAGACGACTAACGTGATATTCGAAGGATCAGAAATTAGTGGAATCACACACTCATCGGCAAAGAAACATGTTAAACAAACGGAGAATTTTGTGGTATGGAATGAGAAACCGATGGTCCAATTCACGAGACAAGTCATCAACTTCATAGACGATGAGATGACAAAGTTACTAAACCCACACGATGATGCTCTGATGATCACTTTACAAATTGCCAACTGCGAGGTTAAAAGAATCATGATTGACGATGGCAGTTCAACAAATTTGTTATTCATGTCCACACTTCAAGCAATGGGACTTTCAGAAGCCGATATAATTAGAGGTCCTATTCCACTCATCGGCTTTAGCGGAGAATAGCAGTATACCGTTGGCTCCATTCCTCTACAAGTATACATAAAAGGAGTAAACCTCCAGGTTCAATTTAATATATTAGATTGTCAATCTCCATATAATGCGATACTTGGACGGCCTTGGATCCATGCAATGAGGGCTATACCATCGACTTATCATCAAGTAATACGATTCCCAACTCGAGATGGAATACAAGAAATATACGGGGATCAACGTCAAGCAAGGAGTTGCTATGAACAAGCACTAAAAGGAAAAACCAAGTCTTTGTAGCAATTACAGCAACAACCGATTCTGAGCAATCAAGAAGAACTGACTAAAAAAGAGATTGAAGAAGTCGTTATTCACCCTGACTACCCTAAACAAAAAATACAGATTGGAGCAAATTTGGATCCTCAACTTCAAAGAAATTTAGTTCAGTTCCTGAAGGACCATAAGCACACCTTCGCTTGGACACATGCAGATATTATTGGAATTGATCCAACAATTATCACTCATGAATTGCAGGTCGATGCTAACTTTCTTTAGGTGAGGCAGAAGAGGCGAAGGTTCGCTCCTGAAAGAAATAAAGTCATCAATGATGAAGTTCAAAAGCTTATAGATATTGGATTCGTTCAAGAAGTCCAATACCCAGATTGGTTAGCAAATGTGGTGGTGGTGAAGAAGAAAAATGGAAAATGGAGAGTCTGTATCGACTTTATTGATCTGAATAAAGCTTGCCCAAAAGATTCTTTCCCACTTCCTCACATTGATGTGTTAGTAGATGCGACAGCTGGACATGCATTACTTAGTTTCATGGATGCATTCTCTGGGTATAATGAAATCTTGATGCACCCAGAGGACCAAGAGAAAAATGTAGGGACAATGTATCAACGGCTTATCAATCGCATGTTCGTGAGCCTACTTGGAAAAATGATGGAGGTGTATATCGATGACATGCTAGTCAAGACACTGAAGGTCGAATATCAAATTGGGCATCTCAAACAAGCATTTGAAAATTTGGATGCTCATCAGATGAAATTAAATCCTCTCAAATGTGTTTTTGGAGTCAAAGTAGGAAAGTTTTTGGGGTTTATTGTTACACAAAGAGGTATTGAAGCAAACCCAAATCAGATTCAAGCAATTCTGGATATTTCTTCCCCAATGAACATATGAGATGTACAACGACTGGCAGGGAAGATGGTTGCCCTAAATCGATTCATCTCCAAATCTTCCGAAAGGTGTCATCATATATTCACAGCTTTGAAGAAATCAACTGACTTTAAGTGGACAGAAGGATGTGAGAAGGCATTGAAGAAATTAAAAGAATACTTAACCAATCCTACAATTCTTGTGAAGCAGAAAATCAGTGAGATACTCTATCTTTATTTAGCAGTTTCTGAATTTGCAATTAGTGTAATACTGCTAAGAGAAGAGAACAGCCGACATCATCCAGTATACTATGTCGGCCGAAGCTTGTTAGATGTAGAGACAATATATTCTTTAATGGAGAAACTTGTTATAGCACTTATCACTGCAGCACGAAAGTTTCGTCCATATTTTCAAAGTCATCCCATAACAGTGGTGACGAGCTTCACAATTAAAACAGTTCTCCACAAACCAAAATTGTTAGGACGATTAACAAAGTGGGCAATAGAATTGACAGAGCATGACATCACATATCGACCTCGAATAGCAATCAAAGCTCAAATTCTGGCAAATTTCATTGTTGAATTTAGCCCAGGGATGATCAGTGATGCCCAAAAAGAATTACGGCAAACCAATAAAGATGATGATGCAGTTTGGCAATTATTTGTTGATGGTTCAAGCAACGTAAAAGGTAGTGGTTTAGGCATCATCTTAATTTCTCCATAGGGAGATCAGTTCCCCCAAGCTGTACATTACGGATTTCATGCTATAAACGACGAAGCAGAATATGAAGCTCTGATTGAAGGATTGAAACTAGCAAAGGAACTAGAAGTTCAACGTGTAAACGTGACTTCAGATTCCCAACTGATTGTTAATCAATTGAATGGAGAATATCAAGTAAAAGGTAAGAGAATGAACATTTATTTGGAGTTAGTGCAACAGTTGAAACTTGAATTTGTGGAGTTCCAAATTAATCAAGTTCCGCGAGAAGAAAGCCAATAAGCCGATGCATTGGCAAATTTAGGATCAACAATCTCGACATAGACAACTCAGAACATACCATTGATTTATTTGGAATCATCAGCAATAAACAAGGACACCATCGAGAAGCAATCGCTTGTTATAATTCAAAACGATGATGACTGGAGAATTCCATTCATACAATACTTGCAAGATGACATGTTACCTCCAGATAGAAATGAGGCCAGAGCTTTACAAAGAAAATCATCTTGTTACACAATGATTAATGGAATTCTTTACAAAAGATCATACTCTGGAGTTTTGCTAAGATGTCTATCACAAGATGAAGCACAATATGTCCTGGCAGAACTATATGAAGATGTCTGCGGAGACCATCTAGGTGGATGAAGCTTAGCCAGTAAAGTCATGCAATCTGGTTATTATTGGCCCACGCATTGTGGTGATGTAACTACCTATATGGTCAGATGTGATAAATGTCAGAGATTTTCATAGGTCCCACATCAACCACCAACAGAACTCATTCCTATTTCATCTGCATGTCCTTTCATAAGATGGGGAATGGACATTGTTGGAAAGCTTCCTCCAACATCAGGGCACAGAGTTTTCTTATTGATCCCCACATATTATTTCACCAAATGGGTCGACGCTGAAGCATATAAGCAAGTCCAGGACAAAGAGGCCAAGAGCTTCATTTGGAGAAACATCATTTGCAGATTTGGAGTTCCTTATGAAATCATTTGCGATAATGGATCTCAGTTCATAAGCCATAAACTCCAAGACTTCTGTAACACTTGGAAGATAAAACTCTGTTTTGCATCACCCAGACATCTGCAAACGAATGAACAAGCCGAAGCTACTAATAAGACGATTGTCAATACATTGAAGAAAAGGCTGGAAAATGCAAAGGGAGCCTGGGTAGACGAACTCCCAGGGGTTCTATGGTCATATCGAACAACAATAAGAATTTCAACAGGTGAAACTCCATTTTCCCTAACTTATGAAACCGAAATAGTTCTACCAGTTGAAATAGGCCTCCCAATAGCACGGTTTGAATGGAAATAAGATGAGGAGAATAACATTATCTTAACCGAAGAGTTGGATATGTTTGAAGAACGACGAAATATCTCATATGTTAAAACAGTAGCCTATAAGCATCGGATAGCAAAATATTACAACAAAATAGTAAGTTCAAGACTTTTCAATATCGGTGACTGGGTTCTACTCAAAGTTTTCCAAAACACACAGCAATTGAATTCTGGAAAACTAGGGGCCACATGGGAAGGACCATATAGAATCGTAGATATCATCGGCAATAGTGCCTACAGATTGCAAACCAAAGAAGGGAAAGATACTTAACAACAGCTGGAATGCAAAACATCTCAGGTTATATCTTTCCTAGAATAATAAAAAAAAATTATTAGTGTAGGGATCTGGATGATGAATCACTGAAATGTAAATATTTCTCAATCGAGTTAAATATATGCATATATATGCCTTAGCATATAAGTGCCTGACAGACCGCATTAAATCATCACCATTGTTCTATACTTGATTTTTCCAGAATATGTTGATAAATTCAATAAAGCATCGATAATTTGGACGAAGGTCAAAGCGACGAAGCTTAATATGCGATCTTCTAAAAGGTCCTGTGCACTTAACTCCTTATTAAGTCATGGCTTTATTTTAAGATTCTTATACTTTCCTAATAATTTCGTTTTTAATACACATTATTTGCATCATAGTTAAAGTCATAAGAAAATCTGATAAGAAATCTAAAAAAGTTATGATATTGTACTTAGGGTTACAAGGGTTAAAAGGGAAAATACAAGATAATAAAAAATATAAGTCTAAACTTTGTCTTCGGCTTCAGAGGCAGAAGTTTGTATCACATCAATAGCCTTGAACTCTTCATACTCTTTGATCATGCGATCAACTTCTTCCTCGTTCAAGGTACCAGCTCTGTATTGTATCATTATTTCCCCCAAAGCCTTGATCTTTTCCTTTCCAGCAACAAGAGTGAAGCAACCGGCATGAAAAACAATGAAGTCGCCACCAATTGATTTTTAGGATACAATTGGACATCCGTTCTAGTTTACGGGAAAAATGGACAAGGGGGTCTATTGAGTATGGGGAAGGTGTTAAGCACCCGATAACTCCCGAAATCGGTTACCTTTGAATGTTTTCCTATTTGGCTCTAATTTATTTATGAAAATCTCATTGTGAATGTGATGAAAAATCCACTTGGAGTGGTTTAGAGAAAAAGGTGCATGGGATCATTGGGGCCATTCCCGGCTTGGCCAAAAATGAATAAAAATCCCACTTGGAGTAGTTGTTGATGATTTGAAAAGAGGGTGCACGGGAACACTGCGGCCATTCCTGGCTTGGCTAAAGATTGGATAAAATTCCACTTGGAGTGGGTTTAGATATTTTTGAAAAGGTGTGCACGGGATCATTGGGGTCATTCCCGGCTTGGCAAAAGATTGGATAAAATTCCACTTGGAGTGGGTTTAGATATTTTTGAAAAAGGGATTTTTGAGGACTTGGTTGATGTACCAAAAGGACCCACAATCAAGGAAAAAGGTTCAATTCAAGCCTTACTCACAATTATGTTCTTCATGAGAAAAGAAAAAATCCATTTAAGACCCATCGGACGGGCGAAATATCTTTAAACCCCCCTTTGGGTCCTTAAATAAATTTTGCTAATCCCTAAAAACACATTTGCTTTCCGGGTCCACGAAATTCAAATGTTTTGAATGAATGCCAATGGAACCCCAATATCTTGAAGACTCTTTGGTATTTAAACAAAACATAAGGGTTCCATAATTTAGTCTTGGTGTGTTTATTAAAGTGAGACGGCTTGGGTTAATTCTAATGACTAACGCGTTGCATTTATTTTCATGGCATTCAAACAATCCTAGCATATATCTAAGCATCATGGCATAGTGTGAGAAATCAAAGTCCTAAGCATGCATTCTAATGCAATCATTATTCACAAAATCAATTCCTAATTTCTATATGCTTCTAGCATCCTAGAATATCTTGTATGCATTTTCTATCTTACATCCACTATTTTTCACTACACTATTACAAAGGTTTACATTTTACAAGGATATACATAACAAATAATAAACTTAGCAATAACACAAATATGATATACAAAAATCAAACATTGCTCATGGGGGCCCATTGTTCAAATCCGATTCAAATCTTCTAAGTGTGCCCTCCGGCCCAAGTCCTCTAAATTGACCTTCGGCCCAAGTAGTCCACTCGGTCCAAACCCAATAAGCAAACACAAAAATGGGTCAAATGGACATTCAAATATAATATCAAACCAAGCCCATATTACATATACACATAAGCATATATATAATATACACATATATACACGTCCAAATCATGTGTACACACACACATACCATACACATATAAACATAAATCTTCTAAACCAAAAATACCTATACAGCCGATTCCTAATGTTGCCAGGGATTGAACAAAACAAAACATATATACAAAACATCAAATATCAAATATACTCAAACCGAACATCAAATATACTCAAACAAAACAACATATATACTAAGTATATTAGCATACCATATTGACTGATTATGAACAAGTCAAATCCAAATCCAGTATTGCAAAACCAAGTCCAAATCCAGTACCAGTACTACCGATTATCATTCTATATAGAACTTGATAATTACAAGACCAAATCCGGCACAAGACCAGCAAATCAACTACAACTAGCAGGGTAAAAACAGGGAATAAACTCAGTCAATCATTAGCAACATCGAACAAAACAAAAACCCACATCATGAACCAGATTTATGAGCAAAGGGTTTGAGCAATAACAATGACATATTAGCAACGAGTCCAGACAAACACATAGAATGAAACCAGATTTGAATTAAGGTATTTGAGTCATTACCTTCTCAAGGAGACAAGGAAAATCTTCTTCCCCTTTTTGTGATTTTTGTGCGGTCGATCTCCTCTCATTCGTCTAATGTGTGCAGTTGCTTTCCTTTGTGTCCTCTCTTCCTTTCTCGGCTATCTGTCTTGTGTGGCTCTTCCCCGAATTCTCTCAAATTCTCTCCCGGTCTTTCTTTTGTTTTTTTTCTCTTCTTTTTCTTCCTTTGTGTGCGGCTGCTCTCTCCCTTTTTAACTTGTATTTTATTTTAGATGCCAAAAATACCCTTTAAACCCTAGTTTTTTCTCCTTTGTTAAAACCCTCAAGACCACTCTTTTTGTCTTTTCCATTCCTTTACAAAACCCTAATAAAGGTACCACCTTTTCCTTCTTAAGGTTTTTATTTATTATTTATTTAATTCTCCTATTTTTTAGATATTTTCTAGGGTTTAGTTGTATTGGACTTTGGTTTGAATTTTTATGGGCTTATGGTCCAAGAAATGGGTCTTAGGATTTTTGTATGGTTGTGGGTCCAAGAAACAGGCTTTGAATTTTTTGTAAGCATGTGGGGCCTATGACACGGGCTCTTGAATTTTGAATTTTTGCATTTTTGTGTATTTTTCTTTTTATTAATTATTCTTCAACTGGACAGAAATCGGTTACTACAAAGAGCACATTCTCCTTTATAAAAATCGGCATCTTCCTTCGCTTCTGTCAACTCATTAGATAGTCGATTTGCTTTCTCAATAGAAGCACCTAGTTCAATCTCACAATCTTTCAATTTGGAGTCAACTTCTTGAAGTTCCTTCAGCTTGATTTCACTTTCTTGGAATTTGATTTTGAAAGCCGAAAATTCTTCTTGAATAATTTTCTACTGCTGCATTATATTGGACAACTGTCTACCTTGATCTGTGTAGTCAGTCTTTAAAGTAATGTGCCTCATATCCAATTCATTGAAATTGTCTTTCGCTTTCTTCGAAGCTTCAGCAGCAGCACTCTTTATCTTTTCTAATTGAGCTTCGACTTCCATCCTCAGTTTCCTTTCTTGTTCTTCAATATTTGAAGCTTTTTCAACGTCAACCTGTAAAAGGTTGCTTGAAAGACGAAGACTATGGACTTCTTTCCTTAAACTTTCAATTTCTTTGTCAAGGTATAGTTGAACAGTCAAAGACTGAAAGAAAAGGACAAAGGTTAGCCTTAATTTAACATTGAAATAAAAAGAATAAATTAAATTTCGGGAGTACCTGGAAAGAGTGAGAAATGCTATATAGAGAAGCATCCTCGATGTCCAGTTTGGGAGGGGTGAAACCAAGAGGATAAGCTAGCTTACGTAAATCAGGAAACAATTCTCCAAGTTTCGAGTAAATGGAGACATTTGGGACCGAAATTTCAAAACTCCTTGCTCGAAGCTCGGATGGAGGACCAGCACCAGATAACCTTAACTCTTTTTCAATCAAAGCTCTCAAAGGTGAAACTGAGGGACTAGGACCTTCTTTTTCCCTTCTCACAACTTCCACCCTTACCTCATTATCAGCAATATGGATGATGTCATCGGTCTCCTTGCTTAATCCTACACCCTCATCTACCAAAGAAGGAGATGATAGCCTGACTTTCTTCTTTGTTATATCCTTGAGAAGCACAGAATCATCAATCGTATTGCTTCTAGGAATTTCAAGAATCTCAGTAACTTTAGCAATTGTTCCCAATTCACTGTGAAGTCTTGAGCTAGACTCATGCCTTTTCTTTGTCCTTTTGTCCTTTAAACTCCTTTGGCTTTTCTTTTTCTCGACAATCTCCTTGAAAGTTAGAGGAACAGTAGTTCTCGGAGCCATGTGAAGTTCTGTTAAAAACCAAGAAGAAATAATTAGAATCAAGAAACAAATCGAAAAATAAAAACGTTCCAAGAAATCAACTCACTTCCAAGAAGACACTTTGAAGAAACAAATTTCCAATCTCTCTCAAAACGAGGAATTGCCTTTAAGAATAATTGACAATTCCTCATAGCCTCTTTAGTAACAGTTATCTTAGGAGATCTTCCTACATTAAAGAGATAGTTATTCATAACAGGAATTAAATAAAGATAGAGAAAATCTAGTCAATTATACCTTGAATCTGCCAAGAACTAGGGATAAAGTCATCATCCTCTAGAAGAGTTTCCTTCCTTACCAAGAAATACCTCTTCTGCCAATTATGATCACTAGATGTAGTCCCAGCAATCGAACTTTCTTTATCTTTCTTCGTCAACATATATCTACCGACATCCTTTTTATTTTCTTGCCAAGAATAAGCAGCAAGAAATTCATGAAGACCAAAAGTAAGACTAAATTTTATACTCAAAGCTTCTAAATAAAACAAAATACGCCAAGAATTAGGCATGAGTTGATAGGGGGCAACTCCGAAAAATCTCAACACAGATTTGACTAGAGATCCTAAAGGAAATTCCAGTCCACACCTCAATGCCAAAACATATACGACAGTCCATCCAGGAAAATCATTAGAAGCTGATTCACCAGGAGCAGGAAGTCGCATCTCTGAAATCTTAAATTCAGTCCTAATACTATCTAAATCTTCTTCTGTTAACACAGAAACAGGGTCCTTATCCACTATCGTATCTTCCTTAGAAATTTTTTCAATGTTACCCTTTGAACGACTATTCAACAAAAAGCCTGCTTTCGAAGAACTAACCACTTTCTTGCTTAATCCTCCTTCAGATTCAGAAAGAGACGAAACCCTAAGACTAGCAGTTTTTCCTCCTAATTCTCTCTCAGACATATCACCTTCAGGAAACTCATCTTGAGTATCCGGAATAGCGTGACTTTCACTTGAAATAATCGGGGGACCAAAAATAGATTCATCCCTTTCATTCTCTCTTTTAAACCTATCGATAAACTCTTCAGAAGAACCAAACCAAGTCATGATTGAAAATTTGAAGAAGAAGGAGTCAGGAAACCTACCGAAACTTGAATCGTGTTCTTGAAGTTTAAGATAGTGAGTGATTACAGTGAATCCATTAAAAGACCCCAAGGACTAAATAGTAAATTCAAATTCAAAAAGTTAAAACTCCTCGAAAACCATTCTTCCCAAACTAATATGAACCATTCGATCAAAATTAACTTCTAAGTAAATGGTGAAAATGACAGGTTCAATTATCACGTCACCTCGAAAACTAGTTACACTCGAACTAAAACTCAACTTTTAAAGTTACACATTCCTTTCCATATAAATACACTGAGTGAGAACCAAAAGATCACCACTACCCAAAACAAAACACTGCTAAAGTTATGAGCTCATCACGACTTCCTATTAGGCCTGAATACCAAAAACTAATGGCCAAATCATCAGCCAATCCAGATGAGGGACCATCTCAACCTTCTGACGATTATGATCCCTATAAACATGTTGTTGATTTACAAGATCTAGTGATACGATTGGACCGAGATCTCCTCAAAGCTGAAAGGAGAATAATGGAACTTACCAGAACTTACAAACTGGCAGGTAGTTCACTTTATCGGCTTTGAGATATGTCCGAGTTCGCTGCCGTGGAGGAAAATCCTCAAAAGCTACGAGAAGCTTTGCAAAGAATCAATCTTTTGATGAGGAATAATTTAGTTAGAATGTATCACGCCTTGTGGCCACAGTCGTGGAAGCTCGTTTAGTCTATGTATCAACTTTTCTATAAATTTTATTTAAGTATTTACCGAAGCCTCTACCAATGACGAAACTCTTAGACGAAACACAATTTTCTTCATTAGAAGATGAAGCTCTGTTAAAAGGAGACGAAGCTTCAGAAAATTTCAAATTCATCTAGCTCATTACTCGTGAAGTCATCTAAATCATAAATTAATATTTCGCTCTAACCAAGGAAATTAGCATTTAATCCTCGGGCAACCAAAAGACATTATAACTCCTCGAGAAGAAACGTGAATTAACTTCATAACCGTTTGTCTTCCCACTATCTATTACAACTTCCAAAAAGATAACTTACTTCATACTCCACCTTTATAAATATACAAAGGAGGGAACCAAAAGAAAACAACATTTTCCCCAAAAATCTTCAAAAATGAATCCTCCCAACTCTCCACCAGCAAAGAGATCCAAAATCAATGAAGGTTCTACTTCTAAGGAGGAAGAAGAAGCAAGTGATCCCAGATTCAACCTTTCTCCTATAAGAGAAGAAATATATGAAGGAGATCACCAAAAAACCATCGAGTCATTAAAAGAAGCTTTAATGGAAACCAAGAGAAGACTCGAGAGGACAACTGACAAAGTTCAAGACTATAGAAGACAACTTATGTCTCAAAATATGTTATACAAGGTATTCGGTATATGTCATGGGGCAAGCAAACAAGCAGCCATGATCCAGATAAATTGCATGAAGCTATCATAGAGATCACAGTACAACTTGGTTCTGTCGTAGATGGGATAGATAGTGTTCTTTATACCATAGATTAAAATTTCAATCTGTCTTCCCTTCAATTTTCTTTTCAGTAATTCCAAAAAAGATTTCAATAAAATCTCATTTTATTTTCTACGAAGAATCTTCTTTATGACGATGATACATATAGTTTCTCTAACTGAGAAGAGTTGATATAAACTTAGACTATATGAAGAATTTAATCAAGGAATACTCCTTCTACCATGAATATAAAATAAAGGCGGGACATTTGAATCATTCAATTCAAATTCAATTCCAAGAATACGAAGGGACACTAAAACCCTAAGACGGTGTAACCGTTTAGTTTCCTCACGTTCTTTAATTTTCTCAGCAAAATGAGTTCCTCCGACTCAACTCCTGCAAAAAGAACATTGGACGAGAAAGAAAATCTCGTTCCTTCAAAGAAAGCAATGACTGAAGATCTGTCATCTTCAAAAAAGACAGGGATCAAAGAGGAAGGTTCCACATCCCGAAACAACAATGAACCAGATGATTCTGTCATTGAAATATTTGTGGTATTTGAAGAGTTATATGAAGAAAATCCCCCAAACTCCATTGAAGGTCTAAAAGAACTTCTGAAGGAAGTCGAAAGGAATCTTCATAACGAGTATGAACGAAATCAGTTTTATACAGACGTTCTTCGATCAACCAGAAATGCATTGATCAGGGCTCACGACAATGCTTGGGGTCACTCTCGAAGCCAAAATGTTTATCGGCTGCAAGAGTCTCTCCTGGACCTTGCAGCCCATGTTGGGACTACAATGAATATTATAAACGATATAATTCGTACATGGGCTCATTAGAATTTGCATCATTGCATATTTATTTCCATGAATGAAATATTTCTGTTTTATCTTAATTAAAATATCTTTACTGTTACTTTGATTGTTTTGAAAATGCAATTGTAGAAGAACTTCAACAGTCGAAGATACAAAATCACAACAGAAGTGAAGGGACAAAGAACTCTAAAGAAGATGCGACCACAGAGAAAATATTTTTGAGTTTAAATTAAACTCGAAAATAGGGGGCAAATTGTAGGGGTCAAGTTCAACCCTATCAATTACATGGGTCCTGTTCAACCCAATCTATTTATATATAAATAGGCCAGACCAAACATAAGCCCACAAAGGCTAGGTCCACAAAGCCCAACAGCAATCAGACCAGAACATACAGTCCAAAAGGACTTGGTCTAAAATGGCAATATAAAGCTGATACAAACACAGGAAGCCGATACACAAAGGCTAAACCAATAACCAAGAGACGAAGCCGAAGATAAGGTAGTTTCACGTTAAATGGTTACAACTGAAATTGCTATGAACTTCTCCAACCTGCTATAAACTTCTCCAAACTATTGAGAACTGCTCCAACTACCACAACCGCTGGTAACTGCTCAAGATAAGTATAAAAAGAGTTCATTATGATAGAAAAAGGGGAGGTTCTTTGGCTAGAATACTTTGAATTCTTACTTACTTTGTAATCTCCAATATAATAAAACTATCACACAGTTCTGCACTGTGGACGTAGGCTCAATGTCGAACCACATTAAATCTCTCTGTCTTGTCTTATATTTATCCAATCATTCTTAAACAATTCGATTGTCGATAAATTGCATCAATAGTCTGCAAATTATCACTGCTGTTATTGATCTTCAGATCCATAGTTTGGCAAAGCCGAAGAAGAAGCCAGACTATGAACGCTCGGTGAGTTTTATTGGCGCCAGATTCGTTTGATACGGTGAGCAAAGTGTTTATGCTCTGATCTTTTGTCATTTGTTTTTACAGTGGTGGGAGGATCAGCTTGCGTGGGTTTTGTCATTCGAGCAATCGCTTTGTGGTGCAGACGATGATTGGATTCGTTAGGTCTTCTAGCAGCCTGTTAGTTTTCCCTTTCTTTCTCCTCTCCCTCAACTGGGTTCTTGGGATTCTTTCAACGGTCAAACCGTCAACGTTGGTATGAACCCTTCAAAGGTCTTCATCACTAAGCTCCGCCAAGGGGCGTGATGTTGTCGACAAGGACAAGGATACCAATTAGTATGTTAAATTCGAACACAATTTCTGAGGGGAAAAAAACATCACTATGTCATGGTTCTTTTTTGTATGCTTCATTATGCATCATTTTTATTATTAGTATGTGGTTGTGAATTTGATACTGCAATTTCATCTTTCGATTTCTCCTATTGTTTTGGTTTTTTCTTTTCTGATTAAACCAGAACCTAAGATTGCAAGGATGGGAAGCGGCCGCTACGGGTTATTGGTGTTCTTCCTCTGCAGTTCAAGGTATCTACTTTCTGGGTATTTGTCTAATTTTTTTAAACACTGAAATGATGAAGATGCTTTTCACTGCCACTTCTAATATGTCTGTAGACATGTTGTTTGTCTGTGTATCTCTCTCTCATGTATTTGCAATTAATGTTCGGGACATTTCGTCTAAACAAGTACCATCTCAATATTGTGGACTTAACAGGAGGAGGTGAGTAGGAATTCCCAACATCCAAACATA
This sequence comes from Tripterygium wilfordii, assembly GCF_013401445.1. Classification (NCBI taxonomy): domain Eukaryota; kingdom Viridiplantae; phylum Streptophyta; class Magnoliopsida; order Celastrales; family Celastraceae; genus Tripterygium; species Tripterygium wilfordii. The sequence goes on along the minus strand of NC_052239.1, from coordinate 8,677,214 downwards.
CGTTGAATTCGCATTTAAAGAGGTTGGTGGACTCTTCTTCAATCTTTTGTACTATATTGCAGTAATAGTTTTGATTAGATGTGCTTATATGTATGATTATTGAATTTGCAGGAAAGCCATCTTGCTTGGGAACTCCGAGTGGTTGGTTGAGATGTGACATACGAAACTGAATTTGTGCCAATTGCAGATGATGGCTACACAGTAATTGTATTAAAGACTAGCAACAAAAAATTTCTTAATACTCTGTTAGCAACAAAAAATCGAGTATATACTCTGTTAGTTGCTTTTGTTTCTCCCCTAATGGTGATTGTTTTAACGATTTCTTTTGGTGTTTGGATAAGGTGATGGAGTCAAATGAACAATCATACATGTCTTCACCAGCACCGAAATCACCGACTTCATGTGTCGATGTTTAAAAGAATTTTGTTCATGATACAAGTTGAATGAGTTATTATGGTGTTTTTTATGTTGCGCCAGATATCTTTTTGACTACATACTATATGTGGTAATGTTGGTAGGTATTATGTTTGAAGAGTTAGTGACCATATCTGATCTACCATCCTTAAATTGGGTTAAGCTCCTCTTTTAAGAGTAGGAGATTAGTAGTTTTTAGGCTTATAGCTATCTGCCATGCCTTTGACTAATTCTTTGCAGTCTAATTGTAAAATGTGAGTAAATTTTTGGGTGGCTATTGGGAATTTTTTTTCAAGCTTTTAATTGATTTAGAATTGGCATGTGCGTAAAAATTTCATAATTGGTTAATGATAGGTCTATTACTCACAGGTACACAAGAAGGAGCAAGAGCGTCGAAAGGCAGCAAGTGTAGGGCCAAGATGGAGACAGTTGTAACTTTTTTATTGGCCTATTATGTTTTGTAACAAACTCTGAGTATTTAGTTTGGTAGAGTTAGTGGTTTGGGTAGTCTGGAATTAAGCGAAGACGTGTTGTCTTTTGGAGGTCCTAACTCCTCGAAAGATAGGTTTATCTTTGTATTTTCGCAACAGCTTTCTCTTGTATTTCATTTCAATCGAATATAGACGCAGTTCTTTGGTTTACAAGTCATATTTTGTTGTTACTGCTGTGATATTTAGTGTCATTCGGCTGTGTATCTACTGTGGTCTATCATTGGTATCAGAGCAGTGACGGTACTGGTATGGCCAAGGTGAAAATGGAGGGATGAAAAGATGCTTTGGAGAAGGATATGGGGGAAATGAAATCTGTGGTTGGAGGTCTGAAGGACGATATGGACACGATAAAGCTATACTTGGCAGAGATGCGTGACTTCTTGAAGGTCCATGACACCTCCTCATGGGGAAAAGACAAGCTGGAGGGTGAGTATTCTCAACCACCAGAGGTTTTCTTGGAATCACGCACCATAGGAGAAGGGAAGTTTAACCATCGGAAGCTTGATTTATCGATATTTTTCGACGATGACCCTGCGGGGTGACTTTTTCGAGCAGAAAGGTATTTTGCAGTGAACCAGGTGGTGGAAAATGACCGCATAGCTGCTACGATGGTCTGTCTGGAAGGGAAGGCCCTCAGCTTGTTTCAATGGGTTGAATCACGCACTCTTATTGTCACTTGGCAGGCTTTTCGTTTGGCCTTGTTGAAAAAATTTCGTAGCTCTCAAGAGGGGACTGGATATGAGTGTTTGGTGGAGTTGAGGCAAGATGGCACTATCGCTGAGTACCGTGAGAAATTTGAGCAGCTGTCGGCGCCATTGAAAGACATCAGCGAGGAGATGTTAGCTGGGATATTTGTTAATGGGCTCAAGGATGTTATTAGGGTTGAAGTTAAAATGAGCCCAAATTTGTCCTTGATGGACCTCATGGAGTTGGCCCAACGAGTAGAAGATAGAAACCTAGTTTTGGCCCAAGCCAGAGCCCGACAACACCACCGTTTTTTCTTATCAGGAGCAAGTCGTGGCAGCGCTTTATCAACAACCCTGATGAAATCGACAGAGCTTCCACAAGCTTTGCCATCCACTAAGGCTGACGTTGCTACTACTCTGGCCTTGCCAGGACTAAAGCACGATTCTGTTTGTCACCTGTCTGATGTAGAAACTTAGAGGCGGCGTGAACGAGGCCTTTGTTTTCGTTGCGACGAAAAATACCACCTAGGTCATCACTGTAAAAATCGAGCCCTACGAGTGTTGCTTGTTTCTGATAACGAAGAGGAGGAGGAAGCTACAACAGATACCCCGATTGAAGAAACCCTTCCAACTGAAGTTGCGGAGAAAAACAATTTAGAGCTCTCGATGAACTCTATTTTGGGACTGTCAACCAACAAGAGTACACTTAAGGTGCATGGATTACTTATGGGCTGCGAAGTAATCATATTGGTGGATAGTGGCGCATCCCATAATTTTATTTCACCGAAAGTGGTTTCACTGCTGGCAATTCCAGTGTTTAGCCAACGAAAATTTACAGTTCAAGTCGACAATGGAGTTTGTGTTACGGGGGCAGGGTATTGCCGTGGAGTCAAATTTGTCGTGCAATAGGTGGAGTTCAGTGCTCACTTTCATGTTTTTGATTTGGGTAGTGCAGATCTAATATTGGTTATAGCTTGGCTACTATCTCTGGGTGATATTTCCACTAATTATCAGCAATTGACTATGAATTTCAGTAACGAAGGGCGAATTGTTGTATGGCAAGGAGATCCCTCATTGTCAAAAACTGTAATTTCACTCAAGACTATGTTGAAAACAGTACGTAATGGAGATTTGGGATTCTTGGTGGAGTTTGGAGCTTGTCAGATTACAGAGTTTGGGGAGTCTCAGGTGTCTAACAACCAGATTGCTAAGGAGACCAGTGGCATTCCGTTGGAGTTACCATCGGAGTTACGAGATATTTTGCTAAAGTTTCCTTCGGTATTTACTGTTAAGAAGGGTTTACCAATGGGGTGACTTCATGACCATGCTATTGTTCTCTGTGAAGGGGCTTCCCCACCAAACATTTGGCCCTACAGGTACCCCTATTACCAGAAGAATGAGATTGAGAAGTTAGTACGTGAAATGCTAGCAGCAGGGATCATTAAACCCAATAATAGCCATATTCTAGTCCGGTTCTGTTAGTGAAGAAAAAAGATGGTGGGTGGAGAATGTGTGTGGATTATAGGGTTTTAAACAAGCTGACTTTACCAGATAAATTCCCCATTCCAATCATTGATAAACTCTTAGATGAGCTACAGGGAACTACGATATTTACGAAACTGGATCTCAAATCTGGTTACCACCAGATTCGTGTGAGAGATCACGACACTGAAAATACAGCATTTTGGACACACGAGGGCCATTATGAATTTCTTGTTATGTCATTTGGCTTAACTAATGCCCCTTCAACCTTTCAATCGCTGATGAATGCCATTTTTCAGCCACACCTTCATAAGTTTATTTTGGTGTTTTTTGATGATATTTTAATCTTCAGCTTGGATTTGTTTATACATTTGCAGCACCTGGAGATTACCTTTAATATACTTTGCCAACATGAATTGGTTGTGAATGTCAAGAAATGTATGTTTGCCCAATCTTAGGTGGAGTACCTTTGCCATATTGTTAGCTCCAAGGGAGTTTCGACTGATCCTACTAAAATTTAGAGCATGCTTAACTAGCCAATGCCTAGCAACATCAAATCCTTTAGGCCTCACAGGTTATTATCGTAAGCTTGTGAAAGGCTATAGCACGCTTGCTCTTCCCTTGACTAGTCTGTTGAAGAAAAATGCCTTTGGGTGAGGAGAAGCAGCCCAGGTAGCTTTTGAACAATTAAAAAGGGCAATGTGTGAAGTACCTGTCTTGGCCTTGCCAAATTTTTCTAAAGAATTTATTGTCGAAACTGATGCTTCTGGAAGTGGTTTGGGTGTAGTCTTGATGCAGGATGGTCATCCTCTGGCTTATTTTAGCCAATCTTTGTCTCCCCGCGCTTGACTCAAGTCTGTTTACGAACGCGAACTCATGGCTATTGTATATGCTACACACAAATGGAGACACTATCTCTTGGGGAGGAAATTTATTGCGCGCACTGACTAAAGTAGCCTGTGTTTTTTGTTTGACCAGCGTGTGATTCATGACGGACAACAAAAATGGGTTACTAAACTTCTTGGCTTTGACTTTGAGATACAATATCGCCCCGGGCTTGAGAACAAAGCTGTTGATGCTTTGTCCAGAATGGGGGAGACTAGTGAAATTGCATCCCAAAAAATACACACGGGGGAGGGTTCGACAGTGAAGCCATTGTTGTTGGCAGGGTTGTCGGTTGCTTCATGTCCCACCTTGCTGGATTTACAGGATGAAGTCTTGCACGATTCTCAATTGAAGGAAATTGTTCAGCCTCTTTTGTTAAGCCCCGATAGTAAACCTCCATATAAGTTGATTGGAGGTACTCTTTTCCATCGTGGCGTTTGATGATTCCAAGGAATTCTCCTCGTATTATTGCTCTCATGCAAGAGTTTCATTCCACTCCTCAAGGTGGTCATTCTGGGTTTTTTCACACCTTCAAGAGAATTTCCAATGTATTATTCTGGGTGGGCATGCGTACTGATGTTAAGACTTTTGTGGCCAAGTGTGAGGTTTGTCAAAGGCACAAATATTCAATTCTCAGTCCCCAAAGACCCTTATAGCCTTTACCCGTGCCTAATAAGTCTTGGTATGACATTACTATGGACTTTTTGGGTGGATTGCCGAGAGTTAAGGAGGTGGATACTATCTTGGTGGTGGTGGATAGGCTAACAAAGTATGCACACTTTCTCCTTTTGTGGCACCCTTATTTAGCTATGGATGTGGCATTCCTATTTACTACGGAGGTGGTTAGGTTACATGGCTTCCCTCAATCCATTATTTTTTATCGTGACAGGGTATTTGTAAGCCATTTTTGGTCTGAATTGTTCAAATTATCTGATACTACTCTGAAAATGTCTACGGCATACCATCCTCAAACGGATGGTCAATCGGAGGTAGTTAATCGTTACTTGGCAGAATATCTCAAGCGCTTCACAAGTCAACATCCAAGGTAGTGGCCAAAGTGGGTAGCGTGGGTAGAATTTTTGTATAATACTTCATTCCATAATTCTGCAGGTATGACTCCCTTTCAAGCTCTCTATGGGCAGGCCCCTCCAACCCTATTGAAGTTCTCTGGAGATATGTCAGGAATAGAGGAAGTAAATTTGCTTTTGCAAGAACGTAATGCTCTACTGGAACAACTCAAGGAGAATTTGGCTGTGGCACAGAATAGGATGAAACAATATGCTGATAAGAAGCGTAGGGAGGTGATATTTACTCCAGGAGATTGGGTTTATGTGCGCATACAACCCTATAAATTTAAGTCTCTTGCGAAACGTCCTTATCACAAGCTCAGCCCTCACTACTATGGCTCATTTGTTGTGCTGGAACAGATTGGAGAAGTTTCCTATCATTTGGAGTTACCTCTAGGGACTACAATTCACCCTACCTTTCATGTATCTCAACTGAAGCCATCCTCGACTAATGATGTTACTCCTCAAGCTCTACCTGCAACGTTGACTGAGGACTTGGAACTGTTGGTTGTTCCTGAAGATATCAAACAAGCAAGAAGGCTCCTATTGGGTCAGTTGGAAGTGTTGGTTAAGTGGAAGAATTTGGATGACTGTTATAATTCCTGGGAGTTGGCTGAGGATATACAGAAGCAATTTCCTACATTCAAACTTGAGGACAAGGTTAAACTTCTAGGGGAGGGTATTGATAGGTAATAACTAACAGGTACACAAGAAGGAGCAAGAGCATCGCAAGGCAGCAAGTGTAGGGCCAAGATGGAGACAGTTGTAACTTTCTTATTAGCCTATCCTGTTTTGTAACAAACTCTGAGTATTTAGTCTGGCAGAGTTAGTGGTTTGGGTAGTCTGGAATTGAGTGAACACGTGTTGTCTTTTGGAGGTCCTAACTCCTCGAATGTTAGGTTTATCTTTGTATTTTCGCAACAGCTTTCTCTTGTGTTTCCTTTCAATCGAATGTAGCCACAGTTCTCTGGTTTACAAGTCATATTTCATTGTAACTGTTGTGATATTTTGTGTTGTTCGGTTGTGTATCTGCTGTGGTCTAACTCCAGGATCAAATGGGAAGCTATTGGTCCCATAAATTGGTTTTCTTGTGGTAATTCTTTCAAGATGTAGTTTCAAAGAAGACCAAGAACACAACTGTCGTACTGACATTTTAACAAACAGCTTATATGCACAGACCAACAATCCATCTTTTGTATTAAAATCTATTCATCTACCAATTCTTTACCTAAACCTTGCGGTAGATCAACATCACTCACAACCAACAATCCATCTTTTGCATTAAAATCTATCAATCCATCCACCAATTCTTTACCTAAACCTTGCGGTAGATCAACATCACTCACAGTGGCTTTGGACGACATCTCTGTCATAGTGGTTCTATCATAGTGATTCATATCAACTACCCCATTCGTCAACAATTCCACTTGCAATTTGTCGAGTTGTAAAGGATCATCACTACCAGAGAATTTTGGTCCTCTTTAATTGTTTTCTTCAAATTGTCTAACAGTGCCTTTGAAGCTTGATTCCGATCATTTATTCGAGTCGTCTGATCTATCATCCTCTATCATGGAACCGGTAACAGGAAAACCCAATCCACGACGAAATTTTTCAAGACCAACAGTCAACCTCGCTTCGAAAGTAGTTGTGAGAGTTGTAATTTGATGAGAACCTGATGCAGCGCGGCCTCACATGCCCAAGAGCGCTTTCTTGGGCTTGGGCTCAAGCCCAACATTATAAGTTTGGGTCTAACTCATAACTGAAAACCATGGTTGATAGAGAGAATTGTCCGCCCTTATAAGCTGGACTTGAGACTCCAGTTTTAACGATGTGGGATAATCCTACATCATTCCCTCCCTCTTAGAACATGCGTGACCTCGTGCATACAACCCATCCCTCTAACAGGGACGGTGCATACAATGGCCCCACGGCTGTACCACGCCCAATACTACGCCCCTCGGGGCCCGGCAAATGGCACGCAACCCGTGGGCGCACACCAACACAAAGTCGAAACTTGCAACTGATGCAACGCGGCCTCACACGCCCAAGAGGACTTTGGACTTGGAACAGGGGAAATTTGTGCATGATAGTGTGATGATAATAGGTCTTTCCTCTCCCTTGTTCAAACTGTTTGTTGAATACATCTTAGTCAAGGTCATGAATTTTTCATACAAAGTAGTATCAGTAGAGAAATGGCATCAATTAGCAAGTGAAGTAGGTTTTGAGCTTGACTTCCTTCACCATAAGAGACTTATTAAGCTTCCCAAAGATGAAACTCATCTTGTCAGCTGGAAGTCTCAACTAGAAGAGGAGATGAACAGAAACCCCATTATGAAAGTACTTTCATGGAATGATCTTGATTGTGAAGATTTGGATTCCATTTGCATGGCTGTCTCAATGGAACTTCATAATTACTTAGAAGATACCATTGTGTCTGCAATTTCCCATCATCTAAATTTCCTCTTTTGCTTCGGCCTTGGAATATGGATTTAATGTGCTGGTTGGGAGAAAGCTACTGTAGTGCAGAGGTGGTTTTTAGTACAGGTTTTGGTGATTAGCTTTACATGGTTTAGTAAATGGCTACATGGAGCATTACGTGACGCTAATGGATCAAACACGATTGAGTATGTTCTTGGAAGAGGATTACTACAAGGAGAGACTCACATAGAGTTTCATAAGATCTATGCTTATTTTGTCTACAAAAGCCTTTGTGACGGGGCTGATAATCGAGAACCCAATTCAAGCCATTTTGCATTGTATTTGCAATTATGGGTCCAGATCCAATACATGCCAAGACAAGAAGTATACATGCAACCAAATGGAGCTCCTTTCTTGCTAGAGTCAAAACTGCATTCTTATTTGCTCTAATGTGGATGACATTTGAAGCTTATTTTGCCACTTGGAGTACTTGGAGGAATGCCATAGGGTGCTTTGTTAATGATGCCACTGATTTTTCATGAGATTCTGGAAGATTTAAACGTCATATTGACTGGAGCCATTCTATGAAGAATTTGATAGGAATAGTATGTTAAAGGCCATTATTTTATGTAATATTCAAACTCAATTTATTTATTTGAATAAAATTATTTAGCATTTAAAATGAGAAAAGACATATTGGCATCAATGTCTTTTATTCTATACGGTATATGAATTGGTGTGTAGAGTCTAAGCTTGCACACGGAAGATCAATTCATAAGTTTCTATCGAATATAAGTAAGCGATCACAGCTAAGACGGAATTGGACAAACCGTCGGCTTGGCTGTGGTATAGTATTTCAGTATACCTATCTTGGTTACGGAGAGCGGCAAAGCTTAAACTTACTATACCAGCACATTCGGAGTGTATTGATCAGGACTACGTGTGAGTCAATTTTTCCAGTCTGACTATATGAAAAATTATACACTCACACAGACGTTATAGAATTGCTTATATTCTTAATTTATTAAAGATTATTAGTACATGTGCATTTGATGTACGGGACTTTAATTTACTAAAGGGTGCGGTCTTTTTGTACAGGTCAACAAACACCAAGTGAGTTGGGTCACCGCATTAATTGTATGATGAAAAATAATCTGTTAATAAAATTCATGTCAAATTATGGATTGATGATACCCTCTTGAGAATGCTTATAGGATTTGAGATTGTGTCAAAACCCTGCAGGTGGATTTTAATTAATCCGACACATTCAAATAAGTTAAGCGGTAAGCTCAAGGAAAAATTTAAAGATGTCAATTAAATATTATATGTTAGTGGCATATTTAATTGATGAGTATCTATAACTTAATGTGAGGAATTTTATGAACAAGTATAACGAAAGGCTCAGATTTAATTTGAGATAAAACGGGAAGTGCAATTATAATATTTTAGTGGAATATATTATAATTTATGAATTATAATTATGTTCATGGGTTTGGGCTGATAATTAAATTCATAGGAAGCCCATGTATTATTTTTCCTAATTGGTCCCCACTGTAGCCCAGAAGCCCAATACTAGAAGGTATAGGAAAACCAAAACGGACCAGAATTAGGAGAGGGAGTGGCTTAGGGGCCGGCCCACCTAGGGAGAATACTCTAGGTGTGGCCGACCCTATAAATACACACATAGTGTGTGTTTTGTTAACACAAGTTTTGAGACACCGGTTGGCCTCTCTACACTCTAATCGTTTCCACTAGTATTGGTTTGTGTTCTTCAGGTTCTTGAAGAAAGGAGACCACCCTCTCAATCCAAGTTTGGGAATTGGTGCATACGGTGGAAGATCGGCAGGTTTGAGCTTAGTATCAAACTCGCTGACTCCACCCTTAGTTCCTGATTATTAGATATCAAATCAGAGAGATCTCAAGGTATATAATCTACTTGCAATTAATTGAGATATGGTTTATGCTATGGTGATTAGTATTTGATAAGAAATTTTTGAAACTTGTCTAGTTATCATTTATGTCTATGACGTCCTTTTACGCTTTCGTGAGTTGCATGTTTCCAACAGAATTCATCTAAACTTACCTTGAATTCCAATTGTTATTTTGGTATTCTTGAGGACAAGAATAATCTTTAGGGGAGGAGTAGTTGTTATGACCCTTATTCATTAGTGGTGAATGTACTAACGTGGCAATCTATTATACTAGTTTAAGTCGGTTAATACTGAGTATAAATACATATTTTAGCCTTAGCTTTTGTTAGTCTTGATAATGAAATGATAAACAAAGGTTTCCTTGTATGTATTTCTTCTTTGTTATTCTCTGTATCTTCTTTTACATTCTTCTCTTCTGCCATTACCTTCCCATGCTAGGTCTAGGTCGAAAGGGGTTATATCACAAAGCTCAAGCTTTTTTTATTTGGCCTTCATCTTGCTCTCCAAAAGGTGCCACGAAAATTGTCATAGACAGGGCGACTCTCTGACTATTGTTACAACTCTCAAATACCCGTTTGATACTTTAGCCCCTCATGGTTTAATATATGACTCTATCAGAAGACTGAGGTCGATGATACACTAATAAAAATGTTTTATTGGCGAATATGACTTTTATTAGGATTAGAGTGTAATTTTTTTTATTATAACAAATCAATCTTCTAATTTTTTTAATATTTATAGAATTAAGAATAAGACGTGCTATTAGTGGTAAATTTCGATAGAAACTAGTAATATATGTTATACTATCATCATATTGTCAGAAACTATTTGTATCATAAATGACCTCCAATCATCTGCGGACACGTGACGATGAGGGATCTATAATTGGCAACGGTCAATCAATCTCCAGAGGACATGTGGCAAGGACAAGAGAATTTATTTTTAACGTTTGTTCATTTTGTAGATATTTTGGTGTTAAGTGACCTAAAATTCAGGGTTCAATAGCTAGAAATCAGAATTATCCAAAGGGTGGTGTCTGAAAAGTTACAAATAAGGAGATTTTTTGTCATAACGGTTTATCCTATTTCAAAACAGTTTGCTGAAAGGGAACCAACATTTTAGCTGGATAATTGCAAAGGAAGTCCAGGAGATTTCAGAGTTTGTTGGTTGTACATTCTTGAATTCTCTCAAAGCAACTGCACGACAATTAGAAATCTAAAGCACGTTCATCTTGCACTTTGAAGAAGACGAATTTCTCCCACGTTCAACTATATAGGAGCACTACCAAGATGGTGGTTGCTAGTCATTTTCACTTAGTTGAAGCCTATAATCCAGGAAGGTAGAACAAGATGCAGGTTCCCCGCACTCCCACATCCACCTTGAAGAAGGAGCACGACCCAAGATGTTCACCATGATGCCTATTATTAAGAGGTTGTTGTAGTTATGGATAGTTCTGACCCAACAACCTTAGCAACAAGCAAGATAACAATTCCCCATGACTTTCCACATCTGCACATGTCAAGATCGTGCCAAGAAAACATGAGATAAGGATCACCATGATCACCATGACGGTTATAAAAGGAAGAATAAGAGAACTCTACAAATACCCCGCGTCAAACACAGACTCCATGTCTACAAAACTTTACTGCTTTCTTAGGCAATGACTCTGATCACTTATCTTTTAATTAACATGACTCCGGCCAACTAGTTTCTAACTTAGTCAATTACATTCCAAGCCTCCACGACTATTTTTTTGATTTATCTTGTAAAGAATGTCAAATACATTCCAAGATGTATTCTCAGTCAATGAAATTTCTGATGCATTCCAACAATGTGTTGTTTTTCATTTCATTTCAATAAGAGTTATTTCTTTCTAGTGTTAGTCTTCTATCTCTTTCTTTTTACGCTTGACACTTTTCAAATTCGAAGTCCTTTTCTTGGAAGGAAACTTCAAACCAACAACCTCGTGCTCTCAGTCTGCACACATCTCGTTTGGTGAACATGTCAGATTTGGTGCAACTCTTATCAAAAATCTTTGGACTGACAGCAAGTCCTGGCACACCTGAATACACACATCCTCCATAACCCAAACACTCCTATCTCCAACTACTAGAATCATGAAATTTCCTGTCCAGCACAAAAGACATTGATCAAAACATAATTAACTATATTATCCTTCCAACAAATTTTGTTAATTATTTACTACAAATAATTACCATTAATAAGATAGACATTATTGTCTTAACTATGGTGATAATTAATTTTATTTTTTTAAAAGGCCTGAGACCTATAATCGATTCAGATACCAACATAGGTACAAGAAATGAGGTTTGAAGGCACTCGAGCCATCATATAAGGTGGAAACCATCCCTGTACAAACACAGCCTTGACGATGGGAACTAGACAAACAATATAACTAAGCATCCCAAAGAGACACAAAATGCAGTAGGCAGACCAACCCGTAGACGCATTTGAATCAACCCAAAAGTGTAATTATGCACAAAATAGATAAGACCAACAGATCGTAGACCTTAATGGTCATCCAAGGAACAAAGTCAACAATACTTGTCCTTCTCAACAATAGACAATAGTAGGAAGGAACTCCCTCAATCCAAACTAAAAAATCAGGGTCTTGGAGGAAGAGTCGAGCGAGAGTGTGAGCAGCAACATTGTCGTCCCTTCTTACATGATTAACTGTCTAGTGCGAAAAATACTCTAGTAGCCGACGAATCTCTGCAATATTAACACTCCATTCAGAAAGCTGAGCATCACCCTCCCGAATCGTAGGAGGAACAACCGAGGAATCTCCTTCTAGAGAAATGGAATGGAACCCCAAATTAGCCGGAATCCATATTGCATTAATTATAAAGCATCCATGGATTCAACCACAGTAGGAGGCAATGGAGAACAACGAACAAGGGAACTTGCAGAAAGAACATCCTTATAAAGCATTTCAAAAAATCACCCCGAAACATGTCAGATTGCTGTCCTTGTTAATAGGCGCATCAAAATTAATCTTGATAGAACCGTGGAGAGGACCTCGCTAATACCTACAACCAGGAACATTAAGTGTCCATTCGATTGGCAGCCCAGAACTCAGTTGTAGTTGGAATGCCTCGATGAGCAAGTTGGTTAGGATGGCTAAATTCACCGTCATGAAGAAATGAATTGCAGCGATCCAAATAAGTCGCTTAGTGATTGCCAATGTGCTAAGCTCCATATGAGACTTCATGCACAACCGAGAGCCAAAAGTGAGGAAAAGTTATTGAAGACCCCAAATGCAGCTTATGTATTTTCTTCAAACTCACTGAGAATACATCCCTGGTAGCTGGGCACTCCCACAATACATGATACATAGTTTCTTCAAAAATGGTACAAATCAAACATATACGATCTAAGATGATGTGACGGCGATAAAGGTGCAAGTGGGAAGTATATCATGTACCACAAGTTAAGTAAACTTTTGGTCACTGAAAGATATACGAGATTTCATTTTGGTCAACCCAAATATCAAATGTTCCAAGTAAGTCACCCAAAATTTTTTTTTTTGCTACACTTTGACCACTCGGGCAGATTTTGAGGATTTAGGGCAGTTAAGAAGCTAATGTGACATTTAAAAAACCAAACACATAATTTTTTAAAAAAAATGTTGATTATGTGTAATTTTATAAGTGAAATAAAATTTTTAAAAAAATATAAAAATTTTCTTCCCCAAGTTCTTCAACCTTTTGGCCTAATTCCGTCAATTCCACAATTTTCGAGAGCTCATGTCCAAACTTGTCGATGATTGCATCTCTCTGTCTCAGTCCATTTCCATATGTGCCTACTACCATTCAATATTGAAATTACGGGATTTCAATCCCAAATTTTGATGAAATTTTGAGTTCCTAAATCTCATTTCACCTTGGAAAAACAAGAAGAGGAAGCTATGGTGAATTTGGAGATGTACAGGCCTCGTCTCGACGAGGAGGAGGGAGTGCCGGTGCAGATAATGCTGGCTCTGGAGGCGGTTAGGAGTGCGGTGGCGAGGAACTCAAGGTAGAGTATGAGGAAGACTCGAAGGGTCTGGCCTCGAAGAAGTCAACGAAAGTCGACGCAAGCTCAGCCTCCTCCTAGGAACATTTGATATTTGGGTAACCAAAATGAAATTTTGGGTATTTTTCAATGGCCAAAAGTTTACTTAACAAGGTAAAAGCCAAAATAAGTCCACACACAATCTAGAAACCAAGATAGCGTAGAGACCAATCTAAAGCAAGAATGAAATAAAATATGGTAAGGGGAAACATGGAAAAATCAACGTATGTCATGTTCGACAAAAAACACATGTTTGAGAGAAAACTGGGTTGTACAGCTAACAGAATTTCGTTTCTCCATGTCGCTCTTCGATGTAATCCTGCTAAAATCTCGATAATAATCCAGCAAACCACGTTTGTAAAGACTATATCCTTTAGGATCAAGACTCCTCTGCCACGTGTCATCAGGAGATTGACCGCTTTTTGTGCATCGTGGGTCTCAGTGAAAAAGAAACATCCAGAGCAATCCTACTTGGTGGTTATGCAATGTATTTCAATTTGACCCAAAATAATGCCAATCTATCAGTGAAAAAGACACATTTCATGATATGGTATCATTATAATTTCTCTTGAAGGTCAAAAGACTCTTCTTTCTTTTCAGTTTGATTTCGAATGCACTAACAACTAAGTAGAGTATGAGGCAGTCATTATCTACTTGGAGATCATCAAAGAGTTAGGCTCATGAACCACTAAAGTTATTGGAGATTCTCAATTGGTGATCAACCATTTGGGAGGCACCTACAAATGTCATAGTCTAGACTTTATCATCATCATCATCCGAGTCTTTATTCTAAAAGTTTGGGGTCGGCGACATAAGTTTATGAGAATATCATTGGAAATCCACCACATGTATTTGTTTTCTCCATTCATTTCTATCATGGATCATACATTGATCCACTCCTATTAAACTCATATAATTTCTTATAACTTCAAGCCATGTCTTTTTAGGTCCACCTCGCTGCCTCCTACTCCCTCCTATAAAAATTCTCTCATTCCTCCTCATTGCCGCACCGCTATCTCTACCTTGGACATGTCCATACTATCTTAACCGATTTTCTCGTAACTTATCTTCAATAGGTTCTACTCCTACCTTAGATTTAATAATCTCATTTCTTATCCTATCTTTCCTAGTGTGACAACACATCCAACGAAGCATTCGCATTTCTGCTACATGCATTTTTTGGATATGTTGTCTCTTGATAGCCCAACACTCAGAACCATACATCATTGTAGGGCGAATAGCTGACCTATTGAATTTTCCCTTCAACTTTAAGGGAATTCTCCGGTCGCATAACACCCTGGACGCACTCTTCCACTTATTCCACCCGTTTTTAATCCTATTAACTATATATCATCACCTATGTCACCATCTTCTTGGAAAATCGATCCAAGATATTTAAAAACCTTACTTTTTGTTACTTCTTTCCCATCTAGTTTAATTGCATGTTCATTCCCTTGCCTACTCTTACTAAACTTACATTTCATATATTCTGTTTTAGTCCTACTTAGTTTCAATCCTTTAGACTCTAATTCTTGCCTCTATATTTCAAGTTTTGATTTAACTCCCGATATTGTCTCATCCACTAGAACTATATCATCCGCAAACAACATAAACCAAGGTATCTCACCTTGGATATGTCATGTGAGTTCATTCATCACTATAACGAATAGGAACAGACTGAGTGCTGACCCCTGATGTAATCCTTACTATATTGCGGCAAAGAAGCTATTAGAAGATTTTGACAATGTAATTGTTTCTTATGTCCCAAGGAGATCTAATATAGAAGCTAATGAGCTGGCTCAGGTGGCTACAGGAGTCAAGATATCATAGGGTACCTATGATAGAACCATCACAATGCAGAGGGGATTGTTTCTTTCTATCGAAAAAAGGGCTCTTGCTATTCTGGATGCCTTCCATGTAGAGATATCATAATCAGATTGGAGACATCCTATATGATCGAGTTCCGGAAGTATCCAAACTTGAAGACGGATCAAAAGACTAGAAGGAGAGCTGTCAACTATGTGTTGATGGATGGATGACTATAAAGGGTTCAAAAGATGATTTACTCTTAAAGTGCCTAAGTCAGGAGGAGTCTATGAATATTATGGCGAAAGTACATGAAGGCATATGTGGAGCTCATCAAGTGCGGAGGAAAATGAGATGTATGATCACAAGGTATGAATACTATTGGTCATCTATCCTGGCAAATTATATCTAGTACTCCAAGGAGTGCCAGCATTGTCAGACATACGGATAGTTCTAGCATGTACCAATTATTGTCATGCAAGCGGTTGTGAAACCATTGCCATTTAGAGGTTGGGCTATGGATCTTATTAGCAAAATCTTCCCACCTTCTAACGAGGGACACTATTTCATCATAGTGGCTGCAAATTATATCACAAAATGGATGGAGGCCTTTCCAATTATATTATATGACAAAGGGGACATCGTTTATACCAAAAATGACTTTCATTCATCTAATGACATGGGACAACATGGGACCTGCACTTGGAAAGGATCAATGAATCCCCAACTGACACATGGTAAGGGCAGGGAATTTTGATTAATATCAACCATTGGATCAAAAGCTCATCTCAAATATGGACCTTTAAAGCTTCTTTAGATCTTGACCGTAGGATCATGTGTACTATTGAATCTTGACCATTCTTTTTTGTCCAAGAAATCTCCAAGAATATCTTCTAGTAAGGACTTGTTTGAAGATGCATAAAGAACTCTTCAATGTAGCTTAAAATCTTCATTAAATGCAGTCAAACAAAAAGTATTCCATTTTTAACTAAAAGTACACTGTCTTGTCACGCCTTGTTGGCATATTCTCCTCCATGTTTTTTCTCTCTCCTCTTCGTCTCTTGTATTCAAACAATTTAAAGCTCCCTCCAATATGTAAGAAACCTTCTAGAAGATTTATCAAATAAATTTCAGCACACTTAGGTCTCGTACACGCTCCAAATATATTTCATGCACAAAATATCTTCATGTAGCACAACATGATAAACTGAATATGTAGCTCACTTAAGTCACTCTGGGGTCCAACGCACACTACCATGCACAGCTTCAATCCTTCACTTGATCAATTGAATATGCAGCTCAATATATTTCAAAAATAATAGCCCTAAGGCTGGTTCCAATCATTCATAAAAAATACCTTAATGGAAGGTTGATGAATCTAGGAATTTTCATAGCATCCTAAAGCTCCGAACTCATAACTGAATGCCAAACTTATATCCACTGTCCAAAATGCATTCTGAATCATATAAGATGATAATAATGATCAACCTATAAGGAAATAAGAGGTAGAACTCCCCAGTTGTATGTAAACTCAAAGAGTTTCATATAAGAGCACTTAGGTTAATCATTTGTAGAACCTACTACTCACTATGCAACCTCTATGTGCAGTGGCCAAAATTTGGCCGTTAGGCATTAAGATGAAAGATCATGATAAATATAATACACATACCAAATTTCAGGTCAATTGGTTCACAAATGAAAGAGTTATAGCCTAACCAAGTTGACCACTCAAGAAGGACAAAGTATGGGCTAGTATGCCAGGGCATAAAATTCTTAGGAAAAATGACAAAATCTCTGGAAACATATCGAGTCAAATATGTTCATAATAAGGAAATTAAGGTGCATGATAATTTTTATGTCAATCAGAGTTAATTTGGTTCATCACATTCACAAAAGAACACAAATGCTCAAAACTAGAATTTTACATGCATGTGAACAAACCTGAATATAATGCACTTAATTTCACTTGATTCTTGTTCTAGACCATATATTAGACGTTTGTCGGTCAAGTGCTAGGTGACCCAAAATTCTTACCGAAAAGGAGAGTTCAAATTGAGGGTAGGTGTCAATTTTATAAGTGATTTTGTTGATTAACATATTTGCAGGTGCGTAAACTTAACACTTTCTTAATCACAATTTTGCAAGTGTAGGGTAGTTTAGGTTATCCCATTAAATATTTGGTGTAAACTTATAAAATATGGATGTAAATTTATAGGACTAAAATAGATGGTGTAAACTTAATAGTCTATATGGTGTAAATAAAATTTCGCTAACTTTTATGAAGGCAAATAAACTAAAACACATTGTTTTACGTGTCTTCAAACGCAGCATTTCACTGATGAGCTTAACTATGATTTTTTGTAAAACATACTTTTTATCGGAAAAGATAATTCCTATTTCATAGAAGACAATATTTTGAGATGTCATCGAAAATAAACGATTAAGGTTAGCCAATGTTAGATATGAAAAGAACAACATTGGAATCCACCAGATAGAGAGAAAACACTCTCAAGTGTTGATATATTTTTTCAAAGACAAAAGATGATAGGCCCTAGGGCTGGCTATAACCCTAACGTAGTGAAAAAAACATAAAACACAAAATTAAAGAAATATCTCTAAGCTATTAGAAGACCTATTTGAGGCCCTAAAGAGCCCATTTGCCACAAGTCCTACATCAGTCCCCTCCACTTCAAAAATAGCTCATCCTCAAGTGAACTTCAAGATAACACATCGTCACTAGAGTGGTAGACACATTGAAGGGAAATACCATTGTGTGATGCATGGTGATGAAACCTAGAAAAGCCAATAGTTGTTTCTTGGCCAAACTCATGTAAAGTACAAGAACGGTTGAGACGAATCTCAGTTTTGATATTAATTTGATTAACGAAAAATAGAATGACTAAGTTGGCTATATATAGCCACACACTACAAACCTACTCCTATAATTATTATGAATACTAGTCCTATAATTTAGGCCAATACTTCGGTGGCTATTAATGAAATAGGAAAACTAAACATACTCCTACTAAGTAATTAATTGCAAGCCTAACAAGTAACTGATATCCTAATTCTAAGAACCGTTAATCACCCATACTTTCGGGGTTGATGTTCATGGACTCTGAAACTTGTCCTGCACGGCACATCTAGGCTTGGGCCGTCTTCAGCTTATGTCGTCGAGCTCGATTATAAGCATTCTTGAGCTTGCATCCTTGATATTAATCATTATTCCCTTCCCCTTCAAGAGCTTTTTTGTCCTCAAAGACAAAATCTGGAACTGTATCTTCATCATAGCGAGATCTTCCCACATAGCATCTTCTTCTTCCAAAGTAGACCAATTAATCAGTACTTCCCATCAGAATCGATTACCCCGCTTAACATGCCTATTCTCTAGAATTTTGGAAGGTTGCAAAATGATATACCCCTCTTGATCAATTGTTGGCAGTAGTTGAGTACTTACCTGCAATCTCCTACCTGACGCCGAAGTTGCAAAACATGGAAGACGGGATGGATATGGGCTTCAGTTGGTAAATCGCTTGTAGGCAACTTCACCAATTTTTTGTAATATTTGATACGACCATAGTAGCAACTGCTCAACTTGTATAAAGTCTTTTGAGGCAACGATTTTTTACAATGAGGTTGTATTTTAAAATAAACCCAATTTCCCACATTGAATTGCTCTTCTCGTCGCTTCTGATCATGATAAGTCTTTATAGGATTGTTAGATTTTTCTAAATTATCGCTAAGTTCCTTGAGAAGCGCATCTCTCTCTACAAGTTTCTTGTCGACCTCTCCGTTAGGTGAAGAACTCGCGAGGTAGCTTACCAACATAGGTGGAGTGTGACTATATAAATATTCGAAAGTAGTTTTTTTTGTTGACGCATGAAAGATTGTATTGTACCAATATTCCGCCCAAGCCAAGTAGTCTTCACACTTCTTAGGATTTTGATGGGCTAATGCTCACAAATATGGTTCCAAGGTCTGATTAGTAACTTCTGTCTGACCGTCTGACTGAGGATGATATGCAGAACTCATGGACAACTTAGTCCCTCGTAATTTAAATAATTCACCCCAGAAATTATGCAAAAATATTTGATCTCTATCAGACACAATAGACCTCGGTATACCATAAAGCTTGACCACATGGGCCACAAATAACTGGGCTATCGACTTCGCCATATAAAGATGTAACAGGGGAATGAAATGCGCATACTTGGTCAATCTATCAACCACCACAAGGATCCTTTCAAAACCATTAGATCTCGGAAATCCTTCAGTAAAATCCATAGAAACATCCTCCCAAACTCTCTCCGAAACTGGCAATGGCTGTAAAAGGCCACTCGATCGTTGAGAATCTGCTTTGATCCGTTGGCACACATCACATTCGACATATATTTATGAACATCTTTCTTCATTCCATACCAATCAAAAACATTAGCCATCCGAGCCCAAGTTCGGTACACTCTCGAATGCCCCCCACTAACCGAATCATGAAAATGACTCAACAATCTGATTCGAATATTATTAAGGTCCAGGACCACAGCTTGATCTTTGTAATAGATCAAATCTCCCTTTATTTCAAAATCCAAGGCATCATCTTGTTTTGACTCTACCCTTCGCTGAATGTCCATACACATTGAATAAAACTTAGTTTGATCTCGAATCTCCTGCCACATAGCCCGATTAGGATCAAAAATTGTACAAAGAATCGACCCATCTTCTCTCCTAGAAAGGGCACCCGCAAGGTGGTTTACTCTGCCCGCCCGATAGACAATATCAAACTCAAATCCCAACAATTTAGCCACGAATTTATGTTGTTCAGGAGTGATAATTCGCTGCTCCAAAAGATGTTTTAATGGTTGTTGATCCGTGATTATCACAAATTTCTTGCCCAACAAGTAGGGTCTCGACAAATTTCTTTGGACCCAACGCCTTACTAAGGAAGGCTATAAGCCGCCCCTTTTGCGTTAACACTGCACCTATGTCGATGTCACTTGCGTTGGTATGAACCTCAAAAGAGTCATTAAAATCCAGCATAGCCAAGACTGGGAGTGGAGACCACCCGCTTGAGTTCCTCAAAAGTCTTGTCTCCTTCTTCAATCCAAACAAATCCCCCTTTTTTAAGCATATCGGTGAGGGGTTTAGCTATTACTCCATACTGTTCCATGAATTTTCTATAATATCCGTTAGCCCTAAGAACCCCCGCAATGCCAACACAGTTTGCGGTTTAGGCCAATACCTCATTACTTCAATCTTCCTTTGATCTTCTTGCACGCCGTTTGGAGTAATTATATGACCCAGGTACTCAACCTGTTGTTGAGCAAATGAACATTTAGATGACTTAATATAAAACTTATGGTATGATAATATTCCAAACACAATGCAGAGATGCGCAACATGATCTTCCCATGCCTTTTAATAAACGAGGATGTCATCAAAGAATACTAGTATAATTTCATTAAGTGCAAGCTAAAAATTGAGTTCATCACAAATTGAAACATAGAAGGAGCAATGCAAAGACCGAATGACATTATCAGATATTCATAGCGACCATGATGTGTACGGAAAGCGGTCTTATGAATGTCTTTCTTTGTTGTGAACTCTAATTTGATGGTGGCCCGCCCGAAGATCGACCTTGGTAAAGTAATTTGATCCCCCAATTCATCCAACATGTTGTCGATAGTTGGAATAGAAAATCGATCTTTAATTGTCACTTTTTTTAGGGCTCCATAGTCAAAACCTCCAATTGTCATCCTTCTTTCTGACCAACAAGACTAGTGATGAAAATGGGCTACTGCTTGGCCAAATGAAGCATTTACTAATCATATCATTCACTTGCTTCTCGATTTCATTCTTTTGGAAGTGAGCATATTGGTAGGGAGGTACGTTAATAGGTTGGGACTCATCCTTGAGAGAAATTTTGTGATCAAACTCTCTACTAGGCGGCAGAGTATTAGACTCTGCCAACACTTGGGCAAATTCTAGATATCTTGGTGCACTGCTGAACCTCCGCAACTAGGCTGAGGGCAATCCTGATTACCTTTTTCATGAATGGAGAATATTTGTGCACTGCTCCTCCAACTTCTTTCTAGAGAATTAGCTTGGATAGGCTCCACGGTTTTAGGATTTTGCATGGCCAAAGTTACTCAACTACCATTCCACTCAAACTTCATGGTCATTCCTTGAGAATCAGATATGATTCTCCCTAATCCTTCCAACCATTGCACACCCAAAACGACATCGAGACCAACTAGTGATAACACATATAAATCAACACAAACATGTATACCTTGCACCCGAACTAGAACGTCACGACATAATCCTTTGCACGACAATTGTTCTCCGTTTGCTACCCGTACATCAAAGGATTCAGACGGAACAATAGGCAAATTAAATTTTTTGTGAGGTGATATGGATTTAATTGCAAGCGCACAAATCGTACAAGTAATAAAGAGATGAGTAAATTATCGTTTCCACTAGGGATGTGTTGGCAATCAAGATCAATGTCAAACTAGTAACAACTATGCAAATTGGGGAACGATTTTGCGGTTTGTTTTGATTTTTAACTAAACTAATTAAAAAGAACAAATACAAATCAAACACAAGTGTGAAGTCAAGGATGGAAAGCGCTAGGGTACTTAACGTCACCTCACCTATCCAATTCAATTCCCTTGGTCCCTTAATCCCTAATTCCTCTCTTTATAATGACAATCGATTTCCCAACCTATTCAATGTTCTATTCCTAGATACATCAAACGTATTTTCAACATAAATCCCTGTTATTCCTAACAATCGGATTAATATATCAAAAACCCATTAAGAATTATGGAAATCATTTAGCGATTGCATAAGCCACAAACCTCTATTCCTATGGTTCATGCACCCTATGTCATCTATGGCTTGAGGCAAACCCTAGATATCTCCTTCCGGTCTCAATCTAGGCAGCAAATCAATTGAATGATGGCCAAACATTCAAAAGCATTAATCACACCCATAGACAATCAATAGAGAGAGAGAAATCAAGAAATAAGGAAACCAAGTTTATTGAATCTTCAAGGTTTGGTTACATTAAGACCCTAGTAAGAAATCTAGCCACTCATGGAAGCAAAATACATCATTAAACAAAGGAAATCAACCATAGAAACTAGGATAGAAAAGGAGAGAGAAAACCCCCTTGTACACCCTCTTCTTCTCCAAGCTCCAATGGTGGCCTCCAAGCTCTCCAATGATGGTAGAATGAAATCCAGCTCCAAGAACTCCCCCAAAACCCTATTTTATGCCCTTTTATACTTCCCCAAACTCTTATGTCGTTTTCAAAACAAGTTGGGGTCGTTTTGGCTTAAAAACAAGTGAATTCGGAACTTTTTCGTGAAACTGCGCGTGCTGTGAATAGTACCTCCGATCGATCGGACACTGTTCCGATCGATCGGAAATAGCCTCTGTCTCCATGAATTCAAGGCTGTTTTGGCAGGTCGATCGATCGGGAATGGCTCCGATCGATCGAAAATTGGTTCTGGAGTAAAAATCTTCATTTTGCACTCTTTTCCTTCCTTTCTTGCCTTGACACCTACAATATGCAAATATAACTATCTTAGCAATATCAACTCTTAATCAACTCAAAATGAGATGAACATATGTGTAAAGGATGTGTATGTATATATTTGGCACATCATGAGGTTTTCGCTAATAAAATTATGTGACGACCCATTAATGCGTGAAGTGATATTGATGGATCTTGAGGCGGAGCAAGATTTACTTCATCAACTTCCTCATCCACAACTCCTTGTTCCTAGTTGGGGTCACATGGTTCAATAAGGAATATTTGCGAGATCTTGCATTTATGCCCTAGAACAAACTTCTCATTACAGTTGAAACACAAGTCTTTCTCTCTTTGTTCTTACATCTCGTCCCACAACAATTTTTTTACCCCCAGAGGAATAATTTTGGGTGATACTCTAGCTGGTCTGGAAACTGCTCCTTCGACAATAGGGGAGTTCGTGCGTCTCTAGTCAATTTTACTACCCTTTTTTACATCAGCTAGATGGACATCCTCCATTCGTGCTACTTTGAAAGTTTTCTTAATTGTTTGAGGTTTGCGCGCTTACTTCTTTAGCCAGGTCCCCTTTTAACCCCCTAATAAGCGTTCCAACTAGTGTCTTTCCGGGTCAGCCGTGAACAAGGTTGGCTTTTTGTTCGAAATCCTTCAGAAAATCACGTAATTCACCACTTCGCCTAACTCTCGATAACTCCTCATTATGGTCAACATAGCCTGTTGGCCCAAATCGAGACAAGAATTCTTTCTCAAAATCCCTCCATTGTATCTATTTCCTTTTCTTAAGATAAATTCGTTCCATCCAGTGTCACCATAGATTCGCTTCGCCTTCAAGATAAAAAGCTGCATAATCAACCCACTCTCACTTAGGAACCTCTTGATATTAAAAAATTATTGAGCCCTGCTGAGCCAAGGAGCCGACTCTTCTCCTTTAAAGGTTGGAAAAATCATTCGAGGTTTACGTGTATCGGTGGTTCTTTCCTTCCTTCCGGTGACCGGCTCTTCTTCGGAAGAATCAGTGATGGAATCCGAACTTCTGTTGTTGTTGTGGGACGCACCACTGATAATAGATTCCTTATTGCGGTGACCTCTCCTCTTGCTATTGCTCTAGACAAGCAAGTCCTTTAGCTGAGCCAATTGTTGATGAATTTCATGTTGCTGGACTGGACCTCTATGCTAACTGCTTGAAGATTGGCTTCAAAGGCTTCAATATGTTCCTTGTTAGAACCCATGACGAGTTCTCTCAATGAAAGCACCAATGATGAAACCTAGAAAAGCCTGATAGTTGTTTCTTGGCCAAACTCATGTAAAGTACAAGAAGAGTTTAGACGAATCTCAGTTTTGATATTAATTTGATTGATGAAAAATACTACACGACTAAGCTGGCTATATATAGCCGCACACTACAAGCCTACTCCTATAATCATTATAAATACTAGTCCTATAATTTTGCCCGAAACTTCGGTGGCTACTAATGAAATAGGAAAACTAAACATACTCCTACTAAGTAATTAAGTGCAAGCCTCACAAGTAATTGATGTCCTAATTCTTAGAAACATTATTCACCCACACTTTCGACGTTGACATTCATGGAAAACTTGTCTTGCACGACACATCTGGGCTTGGGCCGTCTTCAACTTATGTCGTCGAGCTCGATTATAAGCATTCTTGAGCTTGCTTCCTCGATTCCCATCCCATGGCAGATCCACCACATAGGCATTATCATTAATCTTCTTCAGAATCTTGAAGTTGTACGTGCCAACTGAAAAACGTTCCTTGCGCAAGAACACCATAATCAAATCACTCCTCAAACAATTTTACCCGCCTGTGTTTGCCAGCATCATCTTTATATGTAGCATTGGTCTCCTCTAGTTTCTCCTTTAACTTCAACATGGATGGACTCTGCTTTCTCCGTAAAATTACGAGCAGCGACTAATCCCAGAATATTTGGCAGCCGCATTAAATCCACTGCATATCTAGTTACATGCATGATACCAAAGCAAAAGGGAATTTACCAGTTGCACTATGAACACCACCATTGTTATTCGTGAGCAGAACTCAATCTCTTTCAAGATCAGTTCGTTTAGTAAGCGAGCACAAAATCTTGTTCGAACTTGTCTCTACAACAAGCCATATTTACATTGAGTTAAACAAATTATCAAACTCCAAAAAAAAAAGAAAAAAAAGAAACTGTCAAACTATCAGAACCAAAATTTGCACCACATAGCATTGCATTCGACCATATACTGTTCTGCAACCCGTGAAGAATTAACCGGACATTTGTTGAGAGAAAAATCTCACAAGCTCATGACTTTTGGTATCAAATAATGGTTATATTACCATCCGATCTTTCGCGAGGCCCAACAGAATTGTGTACGAAGGTGTCTATACAGGTAGGAGCCAATTTCTTGTATTATGTACAAATGATGGCTCGGATTGGACATTGTGTTAATGTATGCTTTGGTTGGCTGAGACTTGATAAGGGTCGATCCAACACTGGTCCCCCTTTACAGCTTTATTCCATCTATTGTTGAAAATCTGCATCTCTATATAGGATTGTTTTCTTACCTGCTCACACAACATTGATCACAATCATATTCCAGAAAATAGGTTCTAATGTTAATGTTAATGTTAAAACAACGTGTTCCTCAACTGAATGATAACGAAATGATAATCCCGAACACAGGAATATCAAGCAGACATACCTCAGGTCTATTATCGATTTTGCTGGAGTTGGATGGTGTCTGCAGTGCAAAAGAGGAAATATATCAATGCCATCGATAAATTGTAACGTTATAACATAGATACAAAATGAGCCTGACATCTATGGAAAACATTTAGCCTGAAATACATTAAACTCGCATAAAAAAATACCGACTAAGAGCATAGACTTTTTAGCATATGGATTCATAACAATAAACAGTCCAGTTACCGGATTGAGCTTGGAAAAAGAATAGATGAAATACTTGCCTCATGTCCATCCAAAGTACCAAGTGTAGGAAGACCAAGATGAAATATGTACTCTGAATCAACTACACCAACATTTTTTGTTCGATCACCCTGAAAAACAATTCAAATGTCGCAAGAGAACATAAGTAACTTGGAAAAAGAAGTTGTAGGATTCGGGAAATGAAGAAGTCATATGACTATAGACTATAGAGATTACTTGTGCACAATAACCGAGCAGCTTGTCCAGGCCCCATGCATGGATCAAGTCATTCTGTATGCAAGGAAAAAAAAAAGATAATCACCAAAAAGGCAATTGCAATTTATACATGTTAGAATCGAAGCCAAGACCTCATGCTCCAACTCCAACACACCAACCAAGTAAAAGATTAAACTTCAATTAAGTAATCTTTAGGAAGTTCTAATGCAATTGTAGGGAAAATCTCTTCATCGACCTAAGGCTCCATACCTGGATCATATACCATGCACATCGCCAGGCTGCCCTTGAGAACACAGGTGCCATCATTTCAACCCAGCTGCATGATAATTATCGTCTACCAGTGAGACTCAAAGTGATAAGCAACATGACAGAGAAAAAAGGGAGCTAACTTACCCTGTACATGGAGGAGCAGTGCTGTGGTCATCACACCTCCCGCTGCCCTTAAATTTGTACATCCTTCTGTTAAAGATTAAGAAAAAAATAAAGAGTAATGTAGGAGTGTCAGAAGTGTAGAACTGACAAGTACTAGAGATTAACACGATACATTTTATAAGGAATTAAATCTTTAATGGAGTTTGTTTCCACTGAAAGACTACAGCAGTGAATTTATGAAGCATGATGAACCCTTGGTTCAGCACCACTTCCCATATCTTATGAAGCTGCTGAGTCTAATTGACTACCATGATCGCAACCACCTTGGGTAAATAATTCCCATTTGTTGTGGATTTGTTTTGCTCAACAAGAACCCAACACGCAGATGTTGCAAATACTATGCCTTGGGCTTGCACATAGAAAGAGGTATAGCTTCAACTAAGCAGAAATTCAGTATCAACTTACGGGTTTGAAATTCTTTGCAGAAGAACTATCTAGTCCACTCTTAAAAAGATAAAATAAACAGAAACAACCAACATCATTTGTAATGACTCTAAAGGTAGTATCATCCAAATTTTCGTTTTGTAATAACCAAAAGATCTCTCTTTTCGAAAACTTTGGAGATTTTATATCAAGCAGGTTGGGAGGGTTTTGGCAGCGAATCCTAACAGCTTTCTAAAATCCTTTATGACGCAAGGTGGGTATAAGATGCCTTTAAAGAAGTAGAGCTTGAATAGATCAGTTGGTCCAGCAGAATTTTGTCCTTAATTTCGTTAACTTGTCGTTTTAGTCTTTCATTGCCTCTCTGTATAAAAACATACAGAGGAATTTGCAAGCAAAATCAATGCTAGAAATACATTGAGAGAGGACAAATAGTTTAATTAGATAGTCCAATTCCCATTAGATATTCAGAATACTTTTTGGCCACACAAAAAGGTTTTGTTTGACAAGGCCTATGATTACTATTGGGACTGATCCACATACGTTCAAATCAATTTGTCTGGTCAAAATAGTTCAATTATTCGATGAACTCAATCGGAATTCAATCCTAAAAGGGTTTTACACAACGCTGACCTGTGAACATTGGATTTTCTCTGTCGAATGGCTAGTTGATAATGCACATTAGACTTAGGATCAAGTGCAGGCTGCGATATTTCAAGCCCCTCATCTTTGACAATCAACAGATATCTGCAAAGGATTTATTTTAATCAGTACATGGTCATCCCAGAAACCAAATTTCATTAGGAAACAACAAAGAAGCATTAGGACTACTAAAAATTGATACTGGCATAAATTTTTATTCTGCATTTAGCAATCAAGAAAATGTAAGGTAATAGAAAAGAAATCAAGCTAAATGGCTCTTTGAAAGTCCTTTAGGAATATGGAAGTCGAAATAACAGAAATGCTTACCGTCTTGGATCAAAATTATCAACTCCAATGTCCTCATCCCAAAGAAATACATAATCATATTCAGCAAGTATGTCCGGATGCAGGAAACGCTTGGCGAACCACCTATGACATCATACATCATTGTTTCATTAAGCAACTATTGAGTTTATATAAGCTTTGTGCATAGCCAATTGGCACAAACACACATAATTATGGGAACATCTTTATTTACATGAACCTAAATATAAACAATACATATATGCAGAAAAAGAAACCACAGCTAACTGCACAAAGACAAGAGTGGTGTGAATGAAACTATCAATTAGCACTCAATGGAAAACAAATTGAGAGAAAAACATTACCATTTTGTTTGATTTCCAGCAGACACATGTATGGCTCGATCACTCCAAGTTAAATCACTCCATTGGTCCACAACACCATCATAATGAAATAGCATCACAACAAAATCGCTAGCTGGAAACTACAATGCAAGATAGATTTTAAAAACAACAATGATGTGATAATTTGGAAAGCAAAGATGAAGGAGTTCGGTACCTTTTTAACAATTCTATCTACAACTTCTTTTTGCTTAATCCCAACTGCAATGGCTAATAAGTTCATTGACAAATTGCGGTTCTTCTGACACCAAAAAAAGGTGTATATAAGACAAACAAACAAAAAGGTTTATAAATTTCATTGGATCTTAGGCCTCGGGGTTGTCTCAAGAGTGGAAATGCATACATCTTCGACGGTGGAGCCCCACAAAGGCCGCATTTCCAAGTTGGATGTTTTGGTGACAATCGCTTGCGGTAATGCTTCACTTCCAGGAGGCCGACATTGATCCTACGTAAAAGAATTAAATATTTGAGACGTTAATCAGAATATAATTCAACAACATATGTACTATTATGTCCATCAATCAGATTTTTGAAAAATTTCCTATATATTAACAGAACAGTCAAACCTTGCATGTCTTAGATTTCCCATTCCAAAGTGTCTCCATTACTTCCCATCTTGCTAATCTCTGCACATATGAAATTCACGATAGGTATATCTTAATCAGTAAAACTTTGTATGCTTCGACACTATTTTCACCACATCATGCAAATCCAAAGTTCCATTCAAGTATTAGAATATATACTTCTCTGTATTCCTCCGAAATGAATGCACCACCAATGAAGTAGACAGCACAAATCATGGAAACCACAATAAAAATACTGTAGATGAACGATCGACCCTTCTGTTCCGACCATACAGAAGCCTGACAAGGTGATGGAACACGTTAACAAGAAATTTCATATTATTTGCAGTCAAAATATCGTACTATAAAGTGGTCATACAATGCAAACTCGAAAAAACAGAACATAAAATAAAGGAAATGTACATCATAACACACCTAAAATGTCTTATGAGTGAAGCATATTCCATTTGACTTAATCTAACTTTCACACACAAGAATAGGCTTCTTCTATTCAGTACAGAAAATCCCACTTCCACCAGTACAAATTCAAATTAAATATTGCACACATAAGAAAGCATTTTTTTTTTTTACCTTTAAAAACTACCTGCTCAACTTGTTCAGAACTAACAATTGAGACATTTTTCTTCACCTTAATTTCAAACTCCAGGTTCTTTTAGGCTACCAAAAACGTACAGGGATTGTCCAAATGAGGAGAAAAGAAAAGATAGAAAGAAAGGAAGGAAAAAAGAAGAAGGTGAAATTGGATTCTGGGTGCCATATTCTCCATGCCATCGCAAAGTAGGCGAAGAAACAAAACAAAGAACTTGCGCTCATATGAAGATGGAAGGATAAGATAAAATTCAAACTTACGAAATTTTATTTTTAAAATGAGAGAGTTAAGAAATGAGCTTTGACCAGAGATCCGATGAGTTTTTTTTTTTTTTTTTTTTTTAACTTCCGGAAGACAAATCCCACACTTCACGCCCACAAAAGAAAAATAACAGCAAAAAAACGTCCCTAAAGATCTTTTTTTTCCTCTTCTTCTCTGTTTTCTCAGTCACCAAACAGTAACTGTTACCATGAAAATCCCAAAATTCTTGCCTAGTGGCTACAAAAGAGAAGAAAAAAATTGAACCCAGCCATCCTCACCATTCATAGACAAAATCGAAAAAAATATATCAAGCAGTTTGAATTCCATCGCCCATAGCACACCAAACCGATCAATATAGCACCCACATAATATTATTGCATATAAAGACAAAAAATAGAGAGGAATTGAGGGAGAGATTGAGCTTACAAAATGGAGAGGCTTCATATCTGGAAGACAAAACAAACACAAAAGCAGGAACAGGAACAGGACCCCCAAAAACAAAACAGGTACCTTTCTGAAACAGGGTCCTTTCTGGTTTGCTTTTTCTTATTCTTCAAACAGAAGTCCAAGTGGTAAGGCAAAGGATATGCATCAAACGAACAAAGAAAGGAGAAAGTCTACAAGGGAAAGCAAAGAAAAAAAAAGGAATATGCAAAAAGGGTACCAACAACTCAGGCACAGTGTTTTTAAACGGTGACGTTAGAAAGGGAAAGACAAAACCATCCACTTCAGCATCAGCCCCCATTGAAAATATTTAAAAGATCATTTATTATTAGCACTACAATATGATATGATATGGATAGAGACTTTACTAATTGGATAATTAACCAATTGATTCTTTGTGGGTTTTATCTCATTTTCTATTATTATCTTTTATGTTTGCTTTTGGTGAGAGAAAGGTTAGAAAGCACGTTCTTTTATTTATTATTATTTTGGGGTTTTGTTATTTGTTTTCTTTATGTTCGTGCTTATTCGTGGGTGGGACTTGGGAGAACCAAGGTTTTGAAACCGGATTGGACCGGCCAGTCGGCCGGTCCAACTGATGATTGGACACTTATCCGATTTGATTGATGTGTAAAAACCAATGATTTTAGGGATCGAGATTTTTCAATTGAATCGATTGATTTTTTGGTTGAGCTAGTCAGAATCGACTGGTTAGGGTTGGAACTCATGATCTCTTATTCATTAAAAAATGAGTTAACCACTATGTTATAGGATTTTCTTTGTTTAAGGTAACATTTTATTTGAACATATTTGGGTCATTTTGATACACATTTTTGTGAAGCATTTATGCTACTTTTGAGTATAAATGTTAGTTTCAACCAAACAACAATTTAGCAGCACATGGTTCGAGAGACTTTTATCCAGCATTTTCATCCAACTTTGACATGCTACTCTTGAGGAGCTTTACCGGAGCATTTTTGAAATTGTTCTCGTTATTGTCCCCGGTAATTTATTGTTATTCCAATATTACCCCTCATTTATGTCCATAACTTAATTTGTTCAAGTTATGAAGGACTAGTGTTATTAAAATCCTTCTAATTAAATAAATGAAATAATAAATAAATTAAAATCAAATAAATTTATAATTTATTAAGTCATTTATAATTTATTATTATCTTTAATTAATTTAAAAGTCATTATATTATTTTTAATAATTAAATTGTTTGTTGAATAATACCCTTGCACGTAATTTATCACAAAATGCTACAAAGCACAAATGTTAATAGTAAAAGTACAACCAAACATCTACTCAGCATTCAGTCAGCATTTATGCTATTAAAATTGTTCAGCATTTCTGCTACCATCATTTCTACTGACATATCTGTTACTTTGCAAATGCTCTACCAAATTAGCCCATAATATTTATAAAAGTTCACATATATCCCCTCCCCAAACCTCTGTTTCAAAAAAAATTCATTACATTGAACTTGATTTGAATTATGGTTGAACCATTGAATCTTGAATCGAATATTTTTTTGGTTTGATGATCGATCCGGTTTTCAAGACCTTGAATAGAACTATCTATCAGAGCACTTCCTAATGTCTTAAAAAGAAAAAGAATTGCTTTATGATATGTTGCCATTTTCACATATTTTGCTCCCATTTCTCCTTTTTCTTTTTCTTTTTTCCCTATATGTGCATTTTTAGTGAATATTAATTGCGAGTTGGTATGCATTAAAAGGTCTCTTGACCTTCCTTCATTGACTAGTTTGGCTTCTATTTCTTCTCCTGTTTTATTTTGTTTTGATATGTTCTGTTATTCTTTTTTCTGTTTCATTAGCAAAAACTTTTCCGTTTTCCTAGGTTTGCGTGCCCTTTCAAATTATATATATATATATTCTTAATTTTCTTGTTTTCTGTTTGTTGGGTTTGTCGTGTATTTATTTAGTAGTAGAAGTTGAAAGTTCGAACTTAAAAAGGGGTGAGAAACAGTCGGAGAGTTAACACAGAGGAAGGTCGAGGAGTGGAAGAGTTGTTTATGCAGTTGTACTCGCGGATATATCAATTTCACCTATTGTACGGGTCAAAAAAAGGTCTTGGACCAATCGATCAGTATGACCAAAACTCAATAAATTAGTGGGGCAAATAACGATAAAGCCCATGTGCTTTTTAAAATTTGTCAATTAAGCCCTTTAATCATTTTTTTTTGGTGTCAAAGAAGTCCTTCTACTTTGAACAGTTAACCACGTTAGCCGTTTCGACAATTTTCCGTCAAATGTTGCTACCATGGATCTCATTTGATGGCATGGCTTTGGTTTAAGTAAAAAATGAAAGTACATGTAAAATTGAACAAAAAATAGATACAAACAAAGAAATACAAAAATGAAAAACGAAATAACTTGAGATAAACCTAGAAACTAAAGGGCATCTTCTACGCACCTCCGCCTACAATCCCCCATTCTTCTTCTTTGGTCAATTAGTTGTAAACCTCTCAACTCCCACTTTTCCAGATACGCATTCATCTCTCATCTCTCACTTTTCTAACTCTCTGTTTACACCATATTTGTGCAGGCTTATGGGTCAGGCTAAGGCCAGAATGTGGGCTTGACAGACGCGTTGGAGGTTGGGTTGCAGTCTGGTCGCAAGGGCCGGACAGAGTGAGGTTATTTGGGCTGAGCTTAATTGCATGGCATGAGCCGTTAATTAATGATTTATCTGGACCGTATTAGGTGCAAAATCAAGGAGATAATATCAGTTATTGGTTTGTTTCTATAAACATGGGTTTGTTCCTACTTCCAAGGAAGTTGGTTGTCTAGTTGCCTATTATCATGGAGAGCCACCTTCTGCACGAATTAAATAGTATGAAGAGGGTCTCTGGAGACATGGAGCTTCCAGAAGAGATGGTTGAAGAAGATGGAACATAATGGAGTGAATTTCGGGCCACTGCAGTCATGACAGTTATGACCATTTTTCTAGCTGATATGGGCGAAGTTCTAGCTTACATGGAAGTATTGATGCAGTATAAAAGCAAGAAGAGAAGAGGATAAACGACACACACATCAACACAAACACAAACTTCAGCCCATCGGCTTAAACTCTCAAACATTCAAACTTTCAAGCTCTCAAACGCTCAAGCTCTCATGCATTCTTGTTAATATTCTTGTTCTCAAGCTTTGTTCTTACACACTTTTGTTTTCCAACCTCAATGTACATCTTTGTTCATCAATGAAATGTTACATTCTGGTATTTTCATTCATTTATGATTTGTCTAGTGAAGCGCACTTCAATGAATCTAGAGTTCCTTGGAGTTTTCATGTTAAGACCATGATTTAATCCCTTTCTCCTTACAATCATTTGATTCAGAAGTCAGATTATCCGTACAATCACAATACAGTCTGTTTTTACACTTTGAGACTAACTGCAAGTCTCTGACACACCTGCAACCGTATGATCCCGTCTCCATAAAGGGTAAGGGTGATCTTTTTGGCATCTCCAGCCAAATAGAGCCAACACTCTCAAATGTAGGTTTCGTTTTGGGCATTATTTTTGAGGTTTTCAATTTCTATTTTGGATGGAATACGATGTTGGGTATCGCTAGGTTGGAATGAGATGTTCATCTCTCAATTACTTAATGGGTTTCGATTTAGGATTTATAGTTTTCGAAACCCATTCAAAATCGAAAATATATAAACCCCAAATTGATTTAGGGATTTTGGTGTGGCATATTCGAGTGTGATTTTGGGGTTCTGCTTTTTTTTTTGTTTTCAAGTATAGGGATTGAAATGGTGAAACCAAAATCCAAAGCTATTAGAAGACAAATTTCAGCGCATGAAGAATTCTTCCAAGATGCTAGAAGTGATGGAGAATTCCTTCTTGAAGATAATTCTTTGGAGGACGATGAAGAAGTTCTTGAAGTGAGAGAGAAGGTGAAAAACTATTGTAGAAGATGGAAATATGTGGGTTTACTACATGAAAGTGACAAAGAAGATATTGTTGCTTTTGCAAATAAGGTTGTAGGAGATGCTACTGCTGGGGATGCTACTACGGTTGCTGGGGATGTTGAACTGGATACTGGTAATGCTGAAATGGATGCTGGTGATGCTGAACTAGATGTTGGTGATGCTGAACTGGACATTGGTGGTGAGTTAGATGGTCCATGCAGTGTGTACTTCAAGTCATCTTATCCTGGTAGCTATAGAGATAGCACTGATGAATACATGGACTTAAGAGATGATGCAGTCATAAAGAAGAGCTTATTCCTAAGATTCATGTGATGACCGTAAATTATATTGATTTTGTACCTCTCTTTCTTAACTTATTGCTTTGTTTTCAAGTTAAATATGTGTGTTTTAGGTTATTTTTGTTTGCATTTCAGTTAATCGAATCCTAGATGATGAATTATGTCAATGGAAATTTTGACAATGTTATTGGACATTTATATGCGAGTCCTGATAATTTCAGTAAAATCTATCACTGTTCAGTCCAGCCCACTTGTGAAGGCCACCATAAATTCCTTGAGAATATCTGGGTTTTGGTATACCGTTGGAAAGATATGGAAGTCTAGTTTCTGAAGAATTTTACCGTTCGTGATTCCGAATTTTTTGGACAAAGTTATGATAGCTTGAATACGGACTGTACAGGTCAGAAAATCAGCAATCCGGGCTCATACTTAGCAATATTGGTTTGAGACTTCTTGAAAGCCCAAGAATGGTTTCAGCGTTTAAAGGAAACTAGTAGAGCATCAATTTATGATTTTAATGAATATTTGACTATTATGATTCCATATTTCAGCTGGAGGAAATCTTTATGCAAGAGGAAATTGAAGGATTCTAATTCTACTAGGATTATATTGTTTGCTTTCATACGGGTGACTTTAACCTAACCAAGGATGATATAAAAGGGGCTAGCATACACAGCAAGGGGTGACGGCAGACCTAAGGGAGAGACTAAAAAATCACATAAGAAGATTGGAGTGCAACATCACTAGGAGAGAAGAAAGCAACAAGGTTCTTAAAAGGGGAATCCTCTTCACCAAGATTACTTTGTAAAGGGTTTTCTTTTTCTTAAGTTCTTGATGTTGTTCTTTCTTGAATTGTTGATGTTTCTATATATTATGTGTGGCTAAACTCTTTTACTAGGGATTCGATGTAGTCTAGCATGACTATTCTATGTCTTAATTAATTCGTTACCAATTCAAGTTTCTAGTTTTATTCATTGTACTTCATATATCATGTGTTGATGTAATGACTGATCACCATTATTTAGATACATGTTTGAGACAAGATTACACCACGATCAATGGGTAAACTTGATATAGGTCTTGTGAATGAATGAGATGTTGTTGAAGCACGATCCATGCGTAGACACTCTTGGTTCTTGATGTTCTTCTTGCACTTAATGCATTCTTGTTTGTAATCTTGACCACAATCAATGGCGTTTCATATTTTAGATAAGAACGAACCTTAGAAACAAGAATTGAATCTTAACCAAATAAGACATAGAATAGGATTGCTATGGTGAAATCGAAGTCCTAGTTTGCATTCTCTTGATTTAAAACACCCTGAATCTTTCTTGCTAATATTCTTGCACTTTCTTGATTTTCAAATCCACACAACTTCTCTTTAATTTTCAAAAATAATTTAGTTTTATTTTTTGGTTATCTCTAGACATTCTAATTGAGTAGTAGTTGGAATTACTTGACAAATCTCTGTGGGATCAACCTCGCTCTTGCATACCTATGCTATAATTATATTCGTGTGCTTGCGAGTTAATTAAAATTACAATAATTTTTTGGCACCGTTGTCGGGGATTGTGTTTAAGAATTTCAATTTGCTAATTCAAATTGAAGTCTCGAAAGCTTCTCTCATAAACTCTTTTTTTTTTTATTTACTGGGCAGATTCGGTGGCTGTCTTTACCGACTATTCTGGACTGCTTTCAACAATATTTACTGGGCTTATAATATATCAACGGAAAGCTGAAAAAGTATACTCTCCAGTCCAGGAAACAGATCAGGACTCCGAGTTATGAGCAGAAAGTTATCATCAAAAGAGTAGACAGTGTTCTGAGTGGACAGATTTACAAAATTTTCAGCTTTTGATGCAAGGACGACGATCACAAGAAGGAGACTTGCTTCCATTAAACGATGATATTGAAGGACTTCTAACGACTAGAAATCAACCAAAGGTAGACGAGATTGACATCAAATCTGAGGGAGAGGAAACAATCGAACCAATGGGGGACAACAATGATAATACACGCTGCTTGGAGGAATTCGCTCGTTCGACTATTCCTACTTCACCATCATGCATATTGCTTCCAACTGCAGCTACAAATTATGAGTTGAAATCTCTACACTTTAATATGCTTCCAAGTTTCCATGGTTTACCTAATGAGGATCCTTTGACTGTCATGAAAGAATTTTATGCGATGGTTAGTACTTTTCCTTTGCAGGGTGTGACTGTGGAACAACTAAAGATGAGATTTTTTCCATATACCCTGAAGGATCAAGCTAAGTTTTGGTTGATGTCTCTAACACTAGGGTCACTCACTTCATGGGATGCCATTTACAACAAATTTGTAAGGAAGTTTTACTCACATCAGAAAACTGGTGCATTCAGACGTCAAATCTCCACATTCACACAAGCTGATGGTGAACCATTCCATGAGGCGTGGGAATGTCATAAATTGCTTTTACTTCAATGCCTGCATCATGGTTATACTTTGGAGTTACAAATGCAATTTTTGTATGATGGACTAACCCAAACATGTCAATCTATTGCTGATAATGTTGCAGGTGGTGCAATGTTCAAAAAGGCTCCTCAAGAAACTTATGACATTTATGAGATGCTTGGATCCAATTCACAACAAAGAGATGCTCGAAGCAAGAAATATGGTGTGTATGAACTCATCCACAGTGATAACATGGCAAGGCAAATTGGAGAACTAAATAAGAAGATCGACGCCATGTTAGGCACCCATGCCAATTCCGTGACTCAAGTCGAGGTATGTGCTTTATGCAACATGTTGGTCATTCCACTCATGCATGTCCTTCTAGCAACGAATACCCTAATTTTGTTCAACAAGCAAACATGATGAATGCTTACAATCCGAGATCTAAAAATAATCCTTATTCCAATACTTATAATGAAGGTTGGAAGAATCATCCTAATTTTTCTTGGAATAATACTCAGAATCAACTTAACCCTTATGTTCAACCAAAGACCTCTTCTTTGGAAGAATCGATTAAGTTGTTTGTCCAGGAAAGTGGGGCAAGGATGGATAGGCATGATACAATGATGGCTACCCAAGAAGCAAAGCTAAATCAAACTTTGGCATCCATGGGAAAGCTTGAGGTCCAAGTTGGTCAACTTGCGGATGCTATAAAATTCAAAGAGCTTGGAAAACTTCCAAGCCAACCAGAGTAAGCTAAAGCAATCACAGTACTTCGAATTGGTAAGGTCATTGATAACCAAATTAATTATGAAGTTACTGATAATTTTACTTTGAATGCAGGTCAAAGACGAGACCCAGTTGAGCCTCAACATCTCACAACCAACAACCATGCCGAGAAGATTCAGAAGCCTGAATCAATTCAGTCCTTAGAAAAATAGCCCAATTCTGAGTCATATTCACTTCATAAATCTCCAAATCCTTACATCCCTCCTATTCCTTTTTTGGGCCGCTTAAAGCAAAGCAAATTGGATAAGTCCTTTTCTTAAATTTATGATACATTATCTAAAATCAATATTAACTTACCTTTCCTTGATGTGATCAAAAATATGTCGACATACGCAAAATTCTTCAAGGAGTTGAACACTCACAAACACAAGTATGGGCCTCATGAAAAGATAATGGTCTCAGAGAATGTGAGTGTTGCACTTCAAAGGAAGCTACCTCCCAAACTTAAGGATCCTGGAAGTTTTTCTATCAACATAACAGTAGGAGACAAGAAGATGGAAAAGGCAATGCTAGATTTGGGAGTGAGTATAAATTTGATGCCATACTCTATATACCTTCAATTAGGTTTGGGGGAGGTGAAGCCGACGACAATGTCTCTACAACTTACGGATCGATCTGTCAAATATCCAAGAGGTATATTAGAGGATATTCAGAATATTCTAGTTCAAGTTGCTAGATTAATTGTGCCTGCTGATTTGTAGTGCTCGATATGGACGATACTCCAATGTATGATCGTGAAATTCCTATCTTACTTGGACGTCCATTCATGGCCACTGTAAATACTTTAATAGATGTGAAACATGGGGTTTTCACCATGATAGTCCTTGATCAGACCGTGCAATTCAAAGTATTTGAATCCTTATCTCATCCCTCGAGTTCTTTGGATTGTTTTACGGTTGATGCATTGGATTCCCTTGTTTTCTCTAGTTTCTTGCAAGAAGAAGCTCAAGATGCATTAGGGGCAGCCTTAACTTTGGGAAAAGAAGACATGCAGATTGATGAAGAAATCATGGAAGTCACAGCTGCCTTAAACAACTTACACCCGTGCCACCTTAACACTCCTATTGTACATGTTGAACTTTCTCGTTCCAAATTGGTCCCTTCTATTGTCTCTCCTCCTACACTTGAGCTAAAAACTTTACCATCCAACCTTAAATATGCCTACATTGGTGAGAATGATACCCTCCCGATAACTATAGCTTCTAACCTTTCACCATTGGAGGAAGAAAAACTAATAAGAGTGTTGAGAGAACACAAAGCGGCCATTGGGTGGACCATTACAGATATGAAGGGAATTAGCCCAGCCATGTGCATGCATAGAATATTAATGGAGGAGAATTTCAAGTCCACACGTGAGGCACGAAGAAGATTGAATCCACACATGAAGGAAGTGGTGCGTGCAGAAGTATTGAAATTACTTGATGTTGGTATTATCTACCCTATCTCTAATAGCAAGTGGGTAAGCCCAGTTCAAGTAGTTCCCAAGAAGTCTGGAATTATGGTAGTCAAGAATGAAGATAACAAGCTTGTGCCAACAAGAATGACCATCGGATGGCGTGTGTGAATGATTATTGAAAGCTTAATGCCGCCACTAGAAAAGATCACTTTCCTTTACCTTTTATTGATCAAATCCGTGAACGCTTAGCTGGTTATTCTTACTATTGCTTTCTTGATGGTTTTTCAAGATCTAATCAAATACCAATCGCACTAGAGGATCAGAAGATGATGACATTTACATGTCCTACCGAAGGATGCCTTTTGGATTA
Source organism: Tripterygium wilfordii (assembly GCF_013401445.1). Lineage (NCBI taxonomy): Eukaryota > Viridiplantae > Streptophyta > Magnoliopsida > Celastrales > Celastraceae > Tripterygium > Tripterygium wilfordii. Next base: position 8,637,983 of record NC_052239.1, on the reverse strand, counting down.
TGTAACGTCCCAGTTACTTTTCAAAGATGAATGATGTCAATCTTCTTTGACATGCTTGAAAGGTTTATTGAGGTATTTATGGATGATTTTTCTGTTTTTGGAAATTCATTCGATGATTGCCTTAATAATTTAACCTTAGTTCTTAAAAGATGTAAAGAGACGAACCTCACTCTCAGTTGGGAGAAGAGCCATTTTATGGTAAGGCAAGGTATAGTTTTAGGACATGTGATTTCAAGTAAGGGTATTGAGGTTGATAAGGCAAAGATAGATTTGATTGCAAAATTGTCACCCCCAACTTCTATAAAAGGCGTGCGAAGTTTCTTAGGGCATGCAGGATTTTATCGAAGGTTCATTCAGGATTTCTCTAAAATCACACGCCCTTTGTGTAATCTCTTGGCTAAAGATGTTTTTTGAGTTTAATGATGAATGCCTTATTGCTTTTAATACCTTAAAACGTGAACTCACCTCTGCTCCTATCATTAGAGCACCTGATTGGTCTCTTCCTTTTGAATTAATGTGTGATGCTTCTGACTATGCTATTGGTGCATTGTTAGGACAAAGAGTGAACAAAAGTCCGCATGTAATTTACTATGCCAGCCGCACACTCAATTATGCTCAACTCAATTACTCTACTACGGAAAAAGAGTTGCCTGCGATAGTGTTTGCCTTAGAAAAATTTCAATCTTATCTCATTGGTTCAAAAGTTATTGTTTATTCTGACCATGAAGCTCTTAGGTACTTATTGACTAAGAAGGATGCAAAGCCTCGTCTCATTTGGTGGATCTTTTTGTTGCAAGAATTTGACTTGGAGATTCGAGATAAGAAAGGGAGCGAAAGTGTTGTGGCGGACCGCTTGTCACGCATAACAGATGGGGGCAATCATGCAAACGTGCCTATTGTAGAGTCATTTTCGGATGAACAACTCTTCTCAATATGAGAAGTTGAACCATGGTATGCGGATATTGTCAATTATTTGGCTTGTAGTATTATTCGGAATGAACTAATCTCGCTGGAAAGAAAAAAAATTGTTTGCCACTATTAAGCATTATTTTTGGGACAAGCCTTATTTATTTAAATATTTTTGTGACCAAATCATAAGGCATTGTGTTCTGGAAATTGAGCAAACAAGCATCCTTAAATTCAGCCATGAATTGGCGTGTGGAGGTCACTTTGGTGCAAAGAAAATAGCCCTCAAAGTTTTGTAAGCTGGTTTCTTTTGGCCATCTTTATTTAAAGATGTGTTTAATTTTTGTGTTGAGTGTGATAGGTTCCAACATATAGGAACCATTGGCCATAAGAATATGATGCCTCTCAACAATATCCTTGTGGTTGATCTTTTTGATGTGTGGGGTATAGACTTCATGGGTCCGTTTCCTCCATCCTTTGGGTATAATTATATCCTTGTAGCTGTGGATTATATGTCTAAGTGGGTGGAGGCAATTTCTACCAAGACAAATGATCATAAAATTGTACTCAGTTTCTTGAAGGATATGATCTTTACACGATTTGGGACACCTAGAGCTATCATTAGTGATGGTGGTAGCCACTTTTGCAACAAACCTTTTGAGGCATTATTGAAGAAGTACAATATTACACATAGGGTTGCAACACCCTATCATCCTCAAACTTCTGGCCAAGTAGAGATTAGTAATAGAGAAATCAAGAAGATCTTGGAGAGGACCGTTAATGCTACAAGAAAAGATTGGGCATTGAAATTGAATGATGCATTGTGTATTCATGATAACTCCTCTAGATGGTGAGGTAGAGCCAGAACCTATAAAAGAGGCTCTTTCAGGTCCTAATTCTAGGGAATGGATGAATGCAATGAAAGAAGAAATGGAGCCGATGGAAAACAACCATGTCTGGGATTTGGTTGAACTTCCACCCAATAGAAAACCTATTGGGAATAAGTGAGTTTTCAAAATCAAGCGTGACACTGATGGGAACATAGATTGATATAAGGCTAGATTAGTGGCTAAGGGCTACAATCAAAAGGAGGGAATCAACTATGAAAAAAGTTTTCTCTAGTAGTGAGGATTGCTTTGATTCGCCTTATCCTAGCTATTGTCACACATTTGGATTTGGATTTGGATTTGTACCAAATGGATGTTAAAACAACATTTCTAAATGGAGAACTAGATGAGGAGATCTATATGGATCAGCCTACTGGTTTTAAGGTCAAGGGCCAAGAGCGCAAAGTTTGCAAACTCAAAAGGTCCATCTATGGCCTAAAACAAGCAACTAGGCAATGAAATCTCAAATTTCATAAAGCCATCTTAACGGATGGGATTATATGATGGATGAGGACCATTGTGTTTATGTTAAAACATCCATGAATGGATTGGTCATCTTATCCTTATACGTTGATGACATCTTATTAGCTGGGAATAACAAGGAGTTGATAACAACTACAAAATCATGGTTGGCATCAAACTTTGAGATGAAAGACATGGGTGAAGCAAGTTATGTACTAGGAGTCAAAATCCTAAGGGATCATTGAAAGAGACTTTTGGGTTTATCTCAAGAGACTTACATACAAAAGGTATTGAAACGATTTCATATGAACAATTGTAAACCTATAGATACTCCTTGTGAAAGGAATATCAGCCTTAGTCGAAACATGGGACCCACAACTCAAGAAGAAAAAGATAAAATGTCCAAAATATCATACTCTAGTGCTATTGGGAGTCTGATGTATGCAATGTTGTGTACTCGACCAAATATCAGTTATGTCGTTGGGCTAGTAAGTCGATTCCAATCGAATCACCGGAAAGCAGTCAAAAGGATATTAAGGTACTTAAAAGGAATGATGGACTATGTTCTAGTTTATCGAGGGGAAGATTGGCGATTAGTCGGATACTTTGATGCAGACTGGGGAGGAGATGTAGATGCACTCAAATCGACTTCAGGATATATTTTTTTGCTTAACGGAGGAGCAATCTCGTGGAGTAGCAAAAAGCAATCTTGCATAGCCTTATCTACTATGGAAGCTGAGTATATTTCAAGTTGCTCAACAGTCGAAGAGGCTGTATGGCTTAGAAGGTTCCTTCAGCATTTGTTTGTTGTCAAGACTGCATCTGAACCTGTCACAATATGGTGTGATAGCATGGTTGCACTAGCATATGCTAAAGATCCTAAGTACCATGGAAAGACAAAACATATTCAATTGAAATATCACTATGTCAGAGATATGATTGCAAAGAAAGAGGTGGTCTTGAAACACATCGCTACTAGTCAAATGGTAGCCGATCCATTGACTGAACCTATAACTAGGGATTCTTTTCTTACACATGTTAGATCCCTTGGATTAAGTAGGATGTAATTGCTTGGTAGACCGTTATTTATTCACAAACTCTTGTATCCAATGATTATTTTAATGAATTTGATTATTCAGTTTATCATTACTTGCCTTTGGCATTGTGGGAGCATGCAGAGAAGAGATTGATTTAAAATCAAACACTAGTTAGCTGCTTCAATGGCACTGTAGAGTGTAAAAAATTCAAATTAAATATCGCCTTAATCACAACTAAGACGAGATTCATTTCAAAAGAATCGACATGATAGATTCTCAATCTTTCATGAGCCTAAAAGTAGAGCCAAGTGTAAAAACTCTTTTGACACTAAGGGAAGTGTGCAAAATATGAGATTGCAAGTTTGTCGCCTAGGCAAGGTGAGCAACAAGACTAAGACTTGTATGGTGTTATTATAAGAGTTGACATACACTCTTAAGCTTAGATGAAGCAAGAGCAACTCCGTCATAGCGTGCATTTCATACTGCATGTGTTAGTGACCAATAGAAGAAGAGTGAATTGATCCCTGTTTCCCCATCATGTGAGTTCTAAGGATTTCTTAACATTCAAGAAACCTATTCTGCTAACCCTTTGCATGACTTTTGACTATGTCATGAAAGTTATGAGACAATGATCGCTACTTTAGCTTGTCTCCTATGGACATGACAAGATGCGTCCAAAACGAACAATGCTAGGAAAACGAATTGTTTTCATATCCTAGTGACATGAGGGCTCAAGGAAAAACTGTTATGGATTTACATAAAAGTTACTTGTATTTATTGGCCAGGCAATGATGTCGAAAGGACAAAATTGCAAATACATATAATTTACTGGTTGACAAGCATTAGGACTCTTTTAAGGGATTGAGTTATGCTTGATCAAATGTAACCAATAATGAGTTTGGGGTATGACAAAGTACACAACATTAACACTTTTATAGTAACCTACTTCATTGTGGCCCATTGGGTTTCTACTTTTAAGATACTATATTATGTGTGCTACAGGTTACACGAATTTGAAGAGATGAGCATTTATTTCTCCCTCTCTATTAAAGCCCATAATGGGTGAGTGGGAGTATGTTGGAATGTTGGGATGGGTTCACCCAATGTGAGCTTGAATCGACAATTTACATCGGCCCAATATACAATATATATGGATAAGAGAAATAATCCTATCTAGATAAGAAGTATGGATTAAGGTAGTCCTTTTCTATAAGGACTTGTAAAGACTACTCCAATTCATATAGATATTGGAGACTCAGTTCTAAATAAACTAGAATTCTTCTAAGAGTTCTAGTAGGACTCTCAATCTCTCCACTATAAATAGGGGGTGTAGAGAGATAGAAAAGAACACACCAAAAATTGACTACTCTTATTCTTTTTCTCTTCTCTTACGAATATTCTAATCTTGGTGATACGAAAGCTTACTCTTGCGAATTATTGAGGTATTTGTGCTGTGGATATTTCGGATACAGTCTAGTACCATATCCGCGATCCTATTATACAAGAAGATCAATTCCGCCAGTGGATCTCTTGTTATTCGGTTTTCTCTATTTTTTTTCTTACATTGTGGGCCTATCAAACGGCATTTAAAACTCCTATTGGCATGAGTCCTTATCCACTTGTCTTTGGCAAGGCTTGTCACCTACCAATGGAGTTGGAACATAGAGGTTATTGGACCACCAAGAAACTTTAATTTTGATCTCAAGAAAGCTGGAGATGCAAGAAAACTTCAGTTGAATGAGTTGGAGGAAATTCGGAATGACGCTTATGAGAATACAAAGATTACAAGGAGAGGACTAAGCATTACCATGACAAGGCCATTCAAAGGAAAGAGTTCGTAGTAGGTAAGAAAGTTTTACTTTATAATTCCCGTTTGATTCTCGTTCTCGAGAAATTAAAGTCAAGATGGACTGGCCCTTTTCGAGTACATCAAGTCTTTCCTCATGGAGCAGTTGAGATTGAGAATTTAAGCAATGGATCGATATTCAAGGTAAACGGACAACGACTGGAACCTTATATGGAGGAACATCAAACACAAGACATTGATGTCTTGGAGCTGGCCACCCTTTAATTGTCAATCCTGCATTCCGTCTTGCCTAGACGTTAAATAAAGCGCTTATTGGGAGGCAATCCAATCAGGTCCTTTCATTCCTTTGTCTTGTGTTCTTATTTTTTTTACTTGATTTCATGCTTTCTTTGCTATAGACATGACTCATGAGGACATGTTTTGATTAGGTTTGGGGGTGTGAAGGTCGTTGTCCTCCATGTTCACTATTTTCACTACCAGTTTTCGGTAAGTTACAAGATGATTTTTGAATTGTGATCTGAATGAATGTTATGGGTTTTTCTGTCTATTTTCTGTCCATTGGTATTTTTTGAGATATGCTCCAAAAACTGAACATAGGTCAGATTTTAAAAACTACAGTTTGGAAAGAAATTTTCAAGTTACTATGTGTCGTAACACTTAAGAGTATGTATGAACTTAATTTGGTATTGTTGACACACCGATGAAATTGTTTGGAGAATGCAAATTTATATCTGATCTCGCTAAACTAAGTCTTGTCCCATTTATTCCATTAACATAAAAATAATTTCACATGCACAAAGCACATATTTGTGGGGTATGCTATTTGAGATTAACTGCAAATTTTGTTGGTGTTTAGAGATGAGTTGGATATTGTTGAGCATGATACTTTGGCATATATAAATTGAAATAAAGAAATATGGGTGATATGTGATTCAAAAGAAAATAGAATAACAAGTGTTTATTTCGGGTTCTCGCTACTGAGTAACCGGGCCTCTTGTTTAGTCGACAGTGAGTTTCGCTTAAAAAGGTAGTAAGACTGGAATACATACCTATGTGACTAGCGAAGTTTCGTAGCCTTTTTGACTTGAGTTATTAGGGCAACTACAATGATACATTTTTGATGGGCCAACAAAAATGTTAGTCGGGTCCCACCTTTATTACATAAAAAGTCAAGCCCAACACTTTACCATTGCAAGTGCCCTTAGACCCTTAAGGATGTCTCTACACCTAATGTCCCTAGCTAACTAGATTGGGAGTCATTGGTTGAAAGCTTGTTACATGAGTCAATTAGAAAGCTTAATGACACCAAGCATTCCACATGTTACATAGAGAAAAAAATGATGAAAGCATGGAGCCCATAGTAAAATTTAAAAGAAAGTAAATATATGCCTTGGTTTCATTATTTGATAATTCTGATAAATC